>NW_026571153.1:22141567-22359067 GCF_026225935.1 Boleophthalmus pectinirostris | reverse complement strand
CGGGTTGCAAAACTCAATGGCATAATAAATAATACTTGTATACATTGTTTTGTTTTGTTTAATTTAAGGTTCACTGGCTATAGTAGTGAAATAAGAGTCGTTGCACAAATGCAGAAGCACAGTGTCTGTAAAGGAACCGAAGCATTTTATGATCTGCACCTGCACTTTTGTGACCGAGAAAATTTGTGTAAAAACCGTGGCCCACAGAGGGTCAGTACTGCTCCACTCTGTCGCCATCGTGTGGTTGTTTCTGTGTAAGAGATGTTTTTACTCTAATGAAAAGTAGCCTATTTAATAAAAATATAGTGTCAAAATCTTGCCTAATATTGTTGCAGGGTTCTAGCTTCCTATAACCACTAAAATTCACTTTTTTTTTTAACTTTAAAGGGCCCATATTACACAATTTCCTGATCTTCCTATTCTAATGTTTCCTCATCACAAACATACGTTGAGTTGTGTTTTGTTTCATTCACACATCTTTAACACACACGCCCTTTGCTTTTACCCTGAGTTCTCTCAAACTGAAAACACACTGTGACACTTGTGATGTCAAGTGGTAATACAGAAAGTGCTCTACTGTGTTTTTAAACACCATACACCTTCAGTAAAATCATTTGGATGATTTCAGCCCTGCTATTGCCAATCTCTACTGAATGAAAGGTAAAAGGGAGCTGTTACCTTGAAAACTACAACTTCATGACATCATAAGGTGGGACAGAGTCTTTTTTAGCTTTGGAGATGTAGACAGACATGATGCAGGATTACTGAAACATGTGTGAATGAAACAAAACACAACTACAAGTATATTTTTAAGAAGAAAACAACATTATAACATGGCTTTAAACCCAAAGGAGTTAGTTTTGTGTAATATAGAAGCTTTAACTGTAAGGCAGCCTAAGGTATTTTCCACTTTATAGCCAATAAGCCTACATAAAAAAATAAATGATTAAACAAAGACATCAGCCAGCTTTCAGGTAGTGTGTGCTTTCTTCCTCATGTGGTAAACCAAGCCCCTGAGTCATATTGCTCTATTGCTGTCAAAAGAGAATAAAGACATAGGCCTGACATAATGGTAGATCAAGCGTGATCGTCTTTCCTGGGAGCTGGTGTACGTGTGGAGGGCAGAGCTCTACATTCCTGTCTGTTCTGAACACGTAACCTGGGGGCCACAGACTCAAGCCGGGACATGTAAGGACTGTAGCAAACAGCATCAGGGACTTCCACTTTGCTCTGTTCTGTTGATTTCATGTAAGCAACACACGTGATATACTGGAAAACAGGCTTCACGATCAGGTACTAGGATAGTGTGGAAAAGCAATAAAATGACTAATAAAGGTGACCAACATTTTTATTTGAGTTAAAAGTAAAATAAATACATACATAAAGAAAGTACCATATAAATCAGGAACTTTTTGCACAACAATCGATACTATCTATTATTTATTTTTATTTTGTGTAGGTAAAGGTTCACTATGTAACTATGTAAAGCAAGGGATCCACTACTTGCTTGTCTACATGGAGATGTTAATTGTTTGCATGGAATGTTCCATAGTAGGGCATTAAACATATTTCCCTTGCATTTTCCCTTGCATGTTATTATTGCTGAGAAAAACAAACAAACAAAGATGAACTCTTGTGATTACTAAGATAATTTCTATACTGTGTAATAATCAATGCAAAACAGTAATATCTCCATGGAGACTAGCCGGTGGCGGAACCTCCACTAGAAAAATGGCACAACGCACCTTTAAGGCCGTCCTTTCATATCACTTCAATATCATATTCAATTCAGTATTACTACTATTATAGCACACTGAAATGACCCACGTTGGCTCTATCTTCACATATCCTCACGAGACCCAGCCCATTCATTTGTGTCTTTTGTAGTCGACATTGAGTTATAAAGTCTATCTTTTAATTGTTTTGATGAAAACTCTTAATGGGGGGACTAGGTTCCTCTGCCTATATAGGGCTGGGGGATTTTAGGGGACTATCATGTCCAGGATACAAAATTAACTCAATAGGAGTTAGTTTGTAGCTGCACTATAAGAATAATACTTTTAAAAAAGGAATTAAAAGGGAGTCTAAAAACTTTCTGACGCAGCTGTAGAAGCTTGTCAGAGATGTTGGTCATCAAAAAAGTTGTTTTTGTTAGGTTGTCAGCTTCACATGGATTTAACACCAAAATGTCCCCAGTGTCCATTACAGAGGACATGTTATACAATTATAAATAAAAATAAAATGAACAAAATCTAAATGCCAAGGTGTTCATTTACCTCAAAATAGACAGAAAATCACAAAAATATATATTGCAATACACTTTCTTCTTTGGGTTCCAGGAGGATATTTACATTTTAAACCTGTATATGCTGCCTCTTTACACATACACAAGAATAAGAATATGGCCCACCGCATTTTTGGTAGTGTCTCAAAAGGGAGCTAAGAAAATGATATCATCTTCTATTGAACTGACCTGGCGTGTCTCTTTACCAGCAGTGAGGGGCCTCTTGCAGCGTGCCAAAAGGGGCGTGGCGTTGCCTTCACACTGAGAGAACGGAAACTGAACGGTGTCAAAGCAGGCTGCCAGAAGTCAAACGGTCATCAGAGAGGAGACGGCGCACGGCACAGCGACACTGAATCAAATGATGCTCAAGTAACCTACTCGCGTTCACCTGGTACGTAAGTTGGTCAACTACCTGACGCACCGAGCGTGTCGCGTCACGTTCGCGACCGCATGTTTGTGTTTATGTACTCGAAGCGGGCGCGAGACTTAAATAAACGAGCTTAAGTGAGGTTTATTTGTGGCTTTAGGGTGGTTATAACGTTAATCGAGCTGTGAAGGTGATATGTAAGAAGATGAAACTGAAGGAGAAGTAGTTTCGAAAAAGTTGTGTTTAGCAAGCATGACTGGACCCTCAAGTCAAACAATTGCTGTGAATAATGTCCGTTTTATTCAGTTTCATTTCAACCAGTAACAGAATAGTGACATTTCCAAATATAGGTCAAGTGCATACTTCTAATTTATAGCCTAGTTCTACTTTTTAAGAAGCAGGAAGCATTTAGGGCTAATATAATAATAAAATATATTTGGACTTTGTTCTGTTTTTGGCTAGCAGGGATGGTATGAAGCACGTGTGTGTTTGCCTGTAAGGGCGTGCATTCTACTATGACTCACCTTTTTGCGCTGTAAAACTTCACTTACCTGAGATACTGCATGGTAAACGCTCCTTGCACACTTCGTACTTGACTGGTTATCTGCATAGTGATCATTCTGTTATTTGTTGCCTATATGTAAAATGCATTTCATTAAACAGGCGTGTAAAGGGCATGCGCAGAGTTTCTCACATTGTAAACATTAGCACTTCTCATATTCACCCATATTTCCCTTTTCTCGTGAGCCAAGGCCTCACAGTGTGCATCTTCTATAGATTGGATGAATGGTTCTCAAATTTTGACTTAATTTGTTGAGATAATACCTCTTGTGAATATAAATTATAGTTTGACACCAAACAAGAACCAATTTGTTAAGAAGAGTTGAAAAATATGTTGAAAATTACAGGAAGTAAAGAGTCTCGTATTTATGACTCACAATACAGTGAATTCTTGCCAAAAGTTCAACATAATTTATACACGAGAAGCTAAATTTTCTGATACTTTAGAACCTTAAGGTTGGGGGTTCGTCGCCTGCTTGTTTCTATGGATATGTCATCACTTTGTCTGATATGTTCCACAGTATGGCATTAAACAGATCTAAATTACAGGTGGTTTTATAGCTCAAAAATATCTAGAAAAAGAGACATTCTGACTGTGAGCAGGGTTCCCTCTCCACGGATCTGACCTGTAACTTGGTCAGGTCACGATAGAAAGGTTTAATGCCATACGGTGAAACACTGTAGACAAAGCAATAACATCTCCATGGAGAAAAGCACCAGACCCACCACCAGAAAAGTTACACAACGCACCTTTAAACATTATTTGGGCACAATTTATTCTTATATTTTTGTTTGTCATATTATAATCTCTGTGTGCATTAGGGATCTTGACCAAGTGTACTAGATGGTTGCTAGGTAACAGCTATGGAATTCCCTAGTGTAATGCAATGATTTCCAACCAGGAAGTCAAATTTTAAACCAAAAAAATGGCCAAACTGAAAAAAAAAACAACAACTTAAATTTGTATGTAAACCTTAAATATAACGATCTTAAGTTTGCTTTAGTAAAGTAAGTAAGTATCCTAACCTATAATATGCATTTTAAAGGGGTGTATTACAGTATTTTTATCATGGAAAAATACATCTGGAATTGTGTTTTGTTTCATTCAAACATGTAATACAGGAAGTGCTCAGTCCTGGAATTGCCAATCTCTACTAAACATAAAGGTAAAAGGTGGCTCTTAACTTGAAAACTACCACTACATGACATCATGAGGTAGAACAGAGCACTTTGAGCTTTGGAGATAATAAAGAGTTATTCAAACATGTGTGAATGAAACAGAACACAACTCTAGGTTTGTTTTTGAGAAGGTAACAACATTATAACATGTCTTAAAGCTCACCAGAGTCAGTTTTGTGTAATATAAGACCTTTAATAATGTTCTGCGAGCCATGTGCATTGCTTTGAATGTGTTTTTTATGTGCTGAAAGGCAGAAGTGTGGAAGGGACCAGGACAAACGATGGCAGGCCCCAAAGTGTGTCAGAGCTGGATGTTAGCCAATATAGTTCTCTGTGCATGTCAACACAGCCATGCACAGCGCAGCCAGGGACACAGTATTGACTTTTTACTGCAGCAATCTATGCAATGGGGAATATTACAAACAGGACACATTATGCTATTTTCAAGTATTAAAGTAGTATTAAAGGTAACATGTCAAGGTCACGATTTTACATTTTATTCGTTGTAACCTGCAGCTGAGGTCGTTATTCCCTGAGGGTGTGACGCCATCTGAAAGCACTGCTTTGTTAGAATCACTGTTATTCAAGTTAGTCTTTAATCTGAGCTTTATTTTAACACAACCTGACCAGAAAGAGCTGACTTGCTTGGAATTTCAACAGGTGAGATGATTCGTGCTATTAAGCAAGTCTCCCACGCAGAAAATTATAGCCACAAGCCACAACAGTTTTTCAGTTTGTCACTTCTAACACCTAAACAATACCATGAATGCTCGTAATGATGACAGAAAAAAAAGTTGTTTAGAGCTATGTTTTCTTTATTCTTGTATTCATACCATCTTAACTTTTTTGTCTGTGTTTGCTACTATACATGCAGAACACCCCCAGCGTGATGTCATTCCCAGGTATCAATAATGATGACCTAAAGCATCTCAATAACAGAACCAGACCCATAGACTTCCTCATCAATACTCAAGAAGTGACCCGAGCTTTCACAGTAGCATTTCTAGCAAGCAGCATATTTGTATTTATTTTTATCTTTTTGAGAAGTAACTATATGACATTATACATGACCTTGAGTCTGAATTTAAAAAAACAAAAAAAAAAAGATAAGTACAAGTAACACATACAAGTAACACATACAAGTAAGTACATGTAGCTGTAGGCGGGGATAAGGGGCAGGTGAAAACGTGAATTTTCTGAGCACTCAAGCCTCAAATGCAGGACAACGCTGGATCTTTTCAACATGCGTGAATAAATCAAAATGCAACACTGAGTAAGCAAACGATGACGCAACGCTATTAAAGCAAGGTTAAAAGCTCAGAAAAGCCCATTTCACATAACATCCCCTTTATTTTGCAACTACACAGTCACACAGTTTTGAATAAAGACTTACAACAAACTCTGAATAGGCCTGTCACGATAATTACTATTTCAACTTCATAAATATATATATAGTTTGAGCAGTTGTACTTCTACGACTATAGATACAAACTGCAAAGTTAACTTGTTTCAGTCTTCCTTATTGCAGCTCATGTTTTTTAGGAGAATATTGCACATTTAGAATAAGTTTTGGGGGATTTTCCTGCTTTAAAGTTATTGAGTCAGTCACTTAAATTCATTTCAGTATCTTCATTTATCGTCTATATTTTCTTCAGCAATATGTCACACTTCAGAAGTTGTTATTGTGACAGGCGTAACTCGGAACATATATTTTCTTTAGAGATAAGTTATAAAATGATGATACCCATACTAAAGATAAAATAGAGAACTCCTGTGTGTGAAGTGTGTGGTTTGTAAATGTCAGTTTCAGTTCTGGCTTCTTTATGGCTCTACTAGAATACAAACTTGGAAGATACAAACTGTCATTACTAACAGTCAAAGCAGAAGTAACGCTAGAAGTTGTGCGAGTTCAGATGACAAGATGCCGATCCGTTATATGTTAGTTAGTTTGGACACACCATCTCACGTCTTGTCTCATGTTATATATATATATATATATATATATATATATAATTTTTTTTTTACCACTTTCTACATTTTAGATATGGAAGACACCAAATATATGAAGCAAGATATATGGAATTATTTAACTTTCATGTGTGAGAACATTATTTTAAGATCTGTAATGTTCCAAAATATGGTATTAAACATTAAACATATCTTTGCCTGATGGCATAAGTTGCTTGTCTCTGTGGAGAATGATACGTTTAATGCCATACTTTGGGAAATTCAATATTACATTATTTCCAGATCTAGGTTATAATGTTGTTTCCTCATCAAAAATATACCTGGAGTTGTGTTTTGTCTCATTCACACATGTTTAACACAAACCCTGCACATTTACGCTGAGTTCTTGTCTCAAACAAACAACACTCTGTTCCACCTTGTGATGTCATAAAACAGGAAGTCACAGGAAGTGCTCCACAGATTTTTTTTAAACTCCATACGCCTTCACTAGAATCATTTGGATAACTTCAGCCTGGGAAATGCAAATCTCTACTGAGCTAAAGGTAAAACTACCGCTACATGACATCACAAGGTGGAACAGAGTATTTTAATCTTTGGAGATAATAGACAGACTAATAATGCAGGATTACTCAAACGTACGAATGAAACAAAACACTACTCCGGGTATGTTTTTGAGCAGGTAACAGCATTATAACATGTCTTAAAGCTCAGAAGAGTCAATTTTGCGTGATATAGGACCTTTTTGATATGTGTATTGAGAAAAGTGTTTGAGTTAATACTAGCATTTGTATTATTACTATTATTTGTATTATTCACTCATACTTTTTGCTTACAGTTTCCTGTGTTGTCTTGTTGTAGAAAAGTGTGGTGGGAAAAAAAATAATAACTTGAGGTGCCAGTGCCTGTATCTGTAACACTGAAATGTGAAAGTGTGACCTCATAATGGCGAAATACTTCTAAATTTAGCAGCACTCGATATTGTACTCAGCAGTAATGTAGCCATAGTGATAATGACAGCAATTTATATTTTTCTTCTTTTTGTAAACCATCAGAAATATGCTAAAACGTTCAAGATTCAAGTATCACTAAAATTAAGATGAACTGTTATGAAAACAAAACAAAAAAAAAACACTAAAATGTCACCTTATATTATTCTTGTTTGAAATATTTCTGTTCATTTTATTTGTTAAAGGTATCTGATATTACACAGAATGGACCCTTTGAGCTTTAAGCCATGTTATAATGTTATATTACTACCTCCTCAAAAACATACCTTAAGTTGTATTTTGTTTCATTCACCCAAAGCTCAAAATGCTCTTTTCCACCTTGTGATGTCATTTCAAGTTAACAGCTTTACCTTGAGTTCAGTGTAGACATAACATTGCAATATGGAATAGAGTGTTTCCTGTTTGAGAGAAGAAGACAGAGCCTAAATATGCAGGATTTGTGAGTTAAAAATGTGTGAATGTACAAGTACATTTGTGATGAGGAAACGACATTATAGCACAGGTCTAAAAATAGCGCAATATAGGTCTTTTAAGTATCAGACACAACTTGAAACTAACTTAAAAATTACACTTTTTCATTTTTAATAATCTAATTTTTATTCTTTTTTAAAAAAATATTATTTTTTTTAAATTTTGAATATCTTTAAGGCAAGATTTATATTTGTATTGATATTTTGATTATCTGCCCCCCCCCCTTAAACGTGGAAAAATGCATAGCACCCTCAGATTGCTTTTTAAATAATGTTTCGGCAAAAAAGCAGCATACTGTCGGCCAGGCTGGTGCCACCTAGTGCCTCCGCCCAATTTAATTTCTCTCCAGCGACTAGGTCAGGAATCAGAATACACTAGACAGTTTGCAAGAATCCCGGAAGTGCGAGTCTAGGCACCAGCCAATCAGTGAAGAGCCATACATTCTGTGTTGGCAACGATTCCCAAGATTGAGGATTTAAAGCCAGAACAAATAGAATGTTTGGTGAATTTTATCAAGGGAAAAGATGTTATTGCACTTCTTCTTACGGGATTTGGGAAAACCTTAATATACCAGTTAGCCTCGTTAGCGGTGCATTACATACAAATGAATCCTAATGCTGCGAAGTCAGACGGTTTCCACGAAGTAAAACCGGCTGATGAATCAGGCTAGTATACTGTGGTCCAAAGCAAGAAAAATGATCTGATGAAGGCTTTTTTGCTGAGACATTATTTAAAAAAACCCAAAACCTTTTGGACATTTGCCATCTGAGTGTGCTATGCCTTTTTTTTTTTGCATTTGCAGCACTACAAAAACCTTGATGTGCATTTTCTGTTTCATTTGCATCTGCCCACATTTACTTATTAATAACCCTGAGTATGTTTTGTCTCTTCACAGATAATAACTGCCAATCTCGACTGTTCTTCTAAGATGAGGTGGTGTTAGCATAACTTTATTAACATTATGTCTGAGCCCGACCAGGAGATTCAAGAATGGCTCACGACGCTCCACCTCTCTCAGTATTACACCTACTTTGTCCATGGAGGCTACCATACTCTAGAAGACTGCAAAGACCTCACAGATGACCACCTTCAGGAACTCGGAGTCTTTCCCACTGGTCACCGCAGACGCATTCTCCGCAGTTTGGAAGCTCTAGGAGTAGTGCTGAGCGAAGACGAGGATAATGAGGAAGGACAGCTTGGGAGAAAGCCAGTACCAAATCCCAGACACATATTTAGGGATATAAAGAGGGGAGCTTCTTGTCTGCATTCCCAAACGAGCGAGAAAAAGGAGCTAGATTTGAAAGGGAGTGCAACTTTGCCGGCCGGTGCAGGTTTAGGAAGAGTAAGTGAGGAAGATGAAACCAAGCTTGTACCACCACAACCAGCGCCAAGAAAGCCTGAAAATATTGGACTCTCCTACGCCCCCTGTCTGCCGTCTTCATCGGGCAGTAGCAGTGAGTCCCTCTCCATCTCTGAAATGCCATCGGACTGGGAAATAACATCGGAAAACGCCCATCTTCCCGAAGTGAGCCAAGCGTTGTCAGAAGAAGGTTTTCTGTGTGAAATGGTGGAGAACTCAATTTATGAATGTGGTGAAAATGTGTTGGCTCAAGGTCCCCGCCTGACGCGCTCCTATCGCCTCAGGCACCGGCCGGTCCCTGAGATCCCCAATGTCATTCTCCCAGAACTCATACAGGACAGGTACATGGAGAAACTCGATATTTGTTTTTGGTTAGTCGTCCACTCAGTTAAACTTGCATTGTGTAACTTTTCTGGTGGAGGGTCCGTCAAATGCTCGTCTCCATGGAGATATTATTGCTTTGTCTGGAATGTTTCACAGTATGGTATTAAACGGTTCTATCTTAATAGAAACCAAACCAGACCAAGTTACACGTCAGATCTGTGGAGATGCAACCCCGCTCACAGTCAGAATGTCTGTTTTTCGAGATATTTTTGAGCTATAAAACCACCTGAAACTGAATAAATGTAAGGTAGAGCTGTTTAATGTCATACTGAGGAACATTTCAGGCAGAGCATTGACATATCCATAGAAACAAGCAGGTGACGGACCCCCAACCAAAAAGTTATATAGTGCATAGTGAAAGTGCTATTACATTTGTTAGTTAATGAATTTTTGTGTATTTTTTTATTTTATTATTTGATATTTGATTTGAATTTTTAATGATTTGACTTAACTTCTGAAAATACAAATATGATACAGATGTGTACATTTGTTTATTACATGAAATAGACTCCTGTGAGCTTTAAGCCATGTTATAATGCTGCTACCTCCTCAAAAACATATCTGGAGTTGTGTTTTGTGTCACACGTATGACAACTCCATACTGTTCATACTGTGGAACATTCCAGACAGAGCAATGACATGATGGATAGAAACAAGCAGGTGATGAACCCTCCATCAGAAATGTTATACAATGCACCTTTAAAGCTTGTACAACTAAATGTAAATATATTAAAGGTAGTTTATGTAATATTTTCTTGAAGGGCCCAGTTCAGATGTACAGTATCTTATAATGTTGTTTCCTCATCACAAAATATACCTGAAGTTGTGTTTTGTTTCAATCACACATTTAACATACAAACCCTGCATATTTTGGTTGAGTTCATTAAATTGGAAAACTCTGTTCCATCTTGTCATGTCGTAGTAATACAGGCATTGCTCCATGTGTTTTAAAGTCTACAGCTTCACTGTAATCATTTAGATGATTTCAACCCTGGAGTTGCCAATCTCTACTGAACTAAAGGTAAAAGGAGCTGTTAGCTTGAAAACTACAGTTTCATGACAAGATGGAACAGAGCATTTTGAAGCTTTGGAGATGTAGACAGAATAATAATGCAGGATTACTCAAACATGTGTGAAACAAAACACAACTCCAGACATGTTTTTGAGGAGGTAGCAGCATTATAACATGGCTTTGGGCTCACAAGAGTCTATTTCATGTAAAAAACAAATTTACATATCTGTATCATATTTGTATTTTCAGAAGTTAAGTCAAATAATTTAAAATTCAAATCAAATATCAAATAATAAATCTCCTTACCATTCCGAGGAACCATGCATGGGACCTTGACTTTTTTTTTTTTTTAGTTCCCTTGTATTATAAAGTGGACAAACAGCAATGATCATGTACACACAACAGTATCTGTAACTCATCATTCTGAGAAGAATCTGGACCAATTTAGACCCACAAATAAAAAAAATATACACAAATTCACTAAAATGTAATAGATCTTTCACTATGCACTACATCACTTTTTGGTTGGGGGTCCATCACCTGCTTGTTTCTATGGATATGTCATTGCTCTGCCTGGAATGTTCCACAGTATGACATTAAACAGATCTACCTTACACTTATTCAGTTCAGGTGGTTTTATAGCTCAAAATACCTAGAAAAACAGACATTCTGACTGTAAGCGAAGGTTGCATCTCCACAGATCTGACCTGTACCTTGGTCTGGTTTGGTCTCATGAAGAGAGAAAGGTTTAATGTCATACTGTGAAACATCCCAGACAAAACAATAACATCTCCATGGAGAAAAGGGTTTGATTAACCCTCCACCAGAAAAGTTACACAATGCACCTTTTAATTCCAGCTTTTTGCCTAATTACAATCCCTAAATCTTATTTTTTAGAAAGATCTGCTTTAGCTTTGACATGGGAATAGTCAACACCCAACAAATGCTCAGTCCGCTGTCTCTCAGATCATCCCGAGGGACACCAGCTACACCTGTTCTTATATTTATCTCAAATAATTCAAGCACAATTTGACTGCACAAAAGCACAAAACTGACTTTCCTCTGTGTAGAGCTTGTTCCCACTTAAAGGTGCACTGTGTAACTTGTCGGGTGGAGAGTCCATCAGCTGCTTGTCTCCATGGAGATTTGCGTAGAATGTTCCACAGTATGGCCATAAACCTAAGACTGTCCATGGAGACTTTTTGAAGATATTTTTGAGCAATAAATAACCTGTAATTGAATACATGTAAAACAGATTAGTTTATTACCATATGGAGAATTTAAACCAAAGCATCTTCATGGAGACAAACAGCCTGCGCACCCTCTCCAGAAAAGTTACAAAGTGCACTTTTAAAATGAGAGTAGATCAGACAGCAGAGGCCCAAACTACAGAACCCCAGCTTCACAAAGAGTCTAGCCATTTGTGTGTGCTGCAAAGGGTTCAGAAACAGATTGTTTGAGCAGAGAGTCATTTTAGTCAAACGTTTTAGGAAAAATAGACCAGAATGGTTTGGGGACTTTATAAGCAAGATATGGCATGACAGCTAACAGTTGTATTTATTGCCGTTTTGAAACCACAGAACCCTAGAATCTGTATCTATACATAAGAACATGTATTTACAGTTTACATAGACATTTTAGTCAAACATTTTGAGAAAAATAGTCCGGAAAGGTAAGGAAATAAATAAATAAGATATGGTATGATAGCCAATGGTTGTATTTATTGCTGTTGAAACCAAAAACATAGCTCTAGAATTTATACCTATAAATAAAAAGATGTATTTATCGGCAAGTATATTTTTTAGTATCTGTACTTAACACAAGTACATTTTCAAGAGGATATTTTTTATTTTTACTTCACTACATTTTAGATCAGGTAGCTGTACTTTGTACTCCAGTACATTTTTAAACTGATTGAAAAGCACAAGTCTATTTTATTATAGTTTGAGACCTGCTGCAAAGGCTAAAAGTACTTTTTACACTTTTAAGTACATTTTTAAACATGCACTTTTTACTTACATTTTTTCATGTGATACTTTTACTTTTACTTGAGTCTTTTCTTGTACAACTGAGTACTTCTACTACTGCCTGAACTTTTTCCAAACTTTTCAACCTTAAAAATCTTAATTCAGTGGCTTGTATGCTCCACACGTGATTTTAACCTATCTTCTCTCTCTCCTTTTCTCAGGAGCGCACCACTGACGCAAGCTCCAAGCCCCGAACACATAACGGGCTCCGAGGGTCCCACCGGTGCAAACGGCATACAGAAAGGTACACACAGTCTTTCAGTCGCTCGCTTCATCTCCACCATGAATATTTCATTTGGCAGCGGAGTCTGTGTCGGCGGCGGTTTTGTTTGCCCGGATGAAAGCGGGTGCGGATGGGGTGAGGGGGTGCGGGGGGTTTGGTCGTGTGGGTACGGCGAGGAGGAGGGGAAGGGGGGGAATGGGCGGGGCTGGTTTTGGCGGCGGCGGCGTACACCTCACAGGGAATAGACGCTCTCTCATCTTGTCCCTTGGCAAGACCTTGGCGTGTAATTCTGTCGCCCGGTTTCCCAAAGTTTATTTTGTTAGTCGATAAACTTTTTCTGACAACTCACAGGCTTGTTATAGTGCTAAAGGAAATATCGATAAAGTGACTATATATTACACAAAGTTGACTCTTGTGAGCTTTAAGTCATGTCATAATGTTGTTACAAAAGCATATCTGGATTTGTGTTTTGTTTCATTCACACATGTTTGAATAATCCTTTTATTATTGGTCTATCTTCATCTCCAAAGCTCAAAATCCTGTGTTCCACCTTGTGGTGTCATGAAGCAGTAGCTTTCAAGTTAACAGCTACGTTTTACCTTTGGATCAGTAGAGATTGGCTATTCCAGGGCTGAAATGATCCAAATAGTTCTAGTGAGTGTTTGGAGTTTAAAAACACATCTCAAGTTGGAAGAGTGTTTTCCATTTGAGAGAGGAATGATGCAAGGTTTGTGTGAATGAACCAAAACACAACTCTTTTGATAAAGAAAATATGGGCCCTTTTTCTATTTCTGTTTATTGGAATATAGGAATTTCGAACAATTTTATTTGAATTCAGATTGCAGTTTTGGAATGTTAAGATGTGACCTGTATGGGATTTGTTTTGAGATATTTCTGACTGATTAAAGGTTAAATTAAGCTGAAAATAGAAACTAGTGAAGTCAAATTGTCTTACTCCATTGGCAAAGAAGGTACACTATGTAACCAATACTGCAGCTACCCACTAATACATCGATTTTAATCATCAGAACCTTGAATATGTCAAGTGTATTGCGAAAACAAGTTTCTTCCGTATCACCAAATTTTGTAACCCTCTAGTCACCATGAAAAGGAGATGGCAGATACTCTACCAGAAAAGTTAAAAAGTGCACAATTCGTCTCAGTCCATCAAGTAATTCAGTCTAGTCAAAACTACTCCAAGTGAGAGTCATTTTAACTGTTCTAGCTATAAGATTTTTGCAGTGTAAGCCGTAATCTTCCATTTAATTTACTTTTATTTTTCATCATAGGAATTTAATTGCGTCCCACTCAAGAACATCATTAGTCTTCTTGATGAGCTGTGTCTGTGATGTTATAAATGAATTGCTTCTGGCTCATATTTTTATCATCTATATCAACATTATTTCTACTCTTAATCTCCCCTTGCGCTGATTTTTTGGCTCTCCCCCTCTCGCTTATTTCTTGTACCTTAGCTCCAGCGGTCTCCTGGTAGATGCTGTTTTCCAACTTTTTTCCTCTGTGCGAAACTCGAGCGGGAGTGAAAAACTACAGAAGAGAAAATGGAAGACAGCGGAGTTGGGCTGGGAGGAAGGAAGAGGAGAGGAGGATGCAAAACAGGCAGGAAGAGAGCGGAAAAAGGAGCCAAGATGGTCCCCGGACAGGGAATGGGGAGCTCCACGAGCAAGGAAAATCTCTGCAGTGAGGCGTAGAAAGGACTTATTTGACGTATCGTTTTTATATATTCATATTTGAAGAGTTTACGCCAAGTGGGATTTAGAGCTGGGTCCCATTGAAGCACGGTTGTATGGTTCTAACTGACAGGAAGAATTTTAATTGTATGTTCCCTTTCACATTATTGTCTACTAGTGAAAAATATATTAGTATAAAGAGCAGGGATGCACAGTATACTGGATACTGGCTTTGAATATTGGCATCGATACTGAAAACTGAATGGTTTGGGTATCAGTTCCATGATATCGGTTGAGCAGATATTGTTATTAGATATTTAAAAAGACTACCACATTTTTCAGACTATAATGGGCACTGGATTTTAAGGAGCAATGTCAATAATTCTCTCGACTATTTTTATACATAAGGCGCACTGGATTATATGGTGCATTAACCGAAACAAATAGATTATACTTGAGACTGATACCTTAACCCAGGCATCCACGATCCATTGGCAGATCGTGGCGTAATTTGTCTTGGTGAATGTGTATTATGAATGTCATTGTAGGTGGATAATTTGTTTTTTTTTTATTTCCTGCGAGGAGGACTCAAATATACATTGAGTAATAATGTGTTTTAATGCAGCTTTGCGCACATTTGTTTACACTTTACAGAAACGAAACTTAAACCCACATAGCTAATTTGCATAAACTATAAGATCTGAAAAACGGCTCACTCCTTGTGCCCTGATGCGGTCAACTTGTGTCGTACAAAAGGACATGACTCCGCGAGACTTGGGGCTACGGTAGCCCTAATGCTCTGACAATCCATCAAGCGGTGCAGCTTCGTAGTTTACCAAAGTCATACTAAAACATTTTGACAGATTTTCGAGTGCCGTGTACCACATAAAATCGGTTTGTGGTCAGTAAGCACAACCAGAATTAATACATAAAGCGCATTGGATTATAAGGTGCACTGTCGATTTTTGAGAAACTTAAAGGATTTTAAGTGCACCTTTACAGTCTGAAAAATACAGTATTTACTGGCTGATTTTGGCCCAGAACGTCTTATAATGTTTGAACTTTTGTTCATATGCAGCTGGTCTGTATTTATGTGATGGAGAAATAACAGTTACATAACACTATTGGATCTCTTTTGTATTAAGATAACTGTGATTTAAGGAGGTGCCATTTTCTGTCCCTACACTGTCCCTCTCCATTGGTGTGTAGTCTGTACGTGGTCTTATACCACATACACATACTGATCTGTCCTGTGAATGTGACTTTTTTGTGGTCTCAATATCTTTTCACATGAGAATCTAGTTTGGATTCCAGTTTTAGTATCGTTTAGTATCTGATTTTCGATACTTGTGACAACCTTATTGCCTTCAGGGCTCTGTGAGTCTGACTATGAGCAGATAAAAACTTCAATTGTGGACAGAGGAGAGGAGGACCAGAGCTTCAGTTGTCATGACATTGGTGAGGGTGGGAGGGAGAGAGGGATGGGGGGGCTGGTGTGTAATGGTGCACAGAGAACAGGCCTGAAGGTCACTGACATGTGGGGGATTGATTGTTCTTATGTGGGATGTGGGCTTGTCATCTATAAACTGACCTCTTATCTCAGTTTGGTTATGTGGTATTGATACTTTGCAGCTGATGTCATCAACCGCCCCAGACTGTGTGATGCGAACTGAAAGTAATAGTCTGTTAAAAGCTCTGTTACTCAAGTTAGGCTTGCACTGGTGCACTGTGTAACTTTTTAGTTGAGGGTCCATCACCTTTTTGTTTCTATGGATATGTCATTGCCCTTCTTGGACTATTCCATAGTATGACATTAAACAGCTTTACTTTACATTAATTAAATTATAGGCGGATTTGTAGCTCAACTATACCTAGAATTCTAGCTGTGAGCGGGGTTGCCACTCCGCAACCTGTAACTTGGCCTGGATTGGTCTCCAGGAAGATAGAAAATTTTAATCCTATACTATGAGAGATTCCAGGCAAAGCAATTGCGACTCCATGGAGAAAAGCATTTTGACGGACCCATCACCAGAAAAGTTACACAGTGCACCCTTAATATGTGCTTTATTTTAACACAACTTCTCTCACACATAGAATGAGAAACAAAAGGAAAAAGGGAATATTATATCGGTATGAAATAAATATCAACATCATCCGATACTGATATTGAAGAATATATGAATTCTGATAATCTGATCTACTTTGCCTCCCTTTACTGTCAGTGTCTTGGTGGAGTTTCTAGCAGGTCTCCTTGTATCCCATCTTTTTTTTCCCTTTTGAGCTTTCTTATTACACAAGCTATACTCGCTATTTTAATTTTACATGCCTTCCAAAATTGCTCTTTCTATACGTAGGATCTTGCAGACAATATATCTTCCCTCTCTAATCACATTGCATGGATTCTCTGGCATCGTGGTGTCTGGATGTAGACTTTGCTGGGATTAAATTTATAGCTAAATTTATTCGCTTGGGTGTCTTAAGTCCTCTCTGTGTTTGAAAGCCTTTTGTATCTTGTCCTCTGTCATTATGTGCGCTGGTGTGTGTGTGTTTGTGTGTGTGCTCCACCTCACAGCACTGTCTTCTCGCCCTCACAGTCCCCAGGAGAGGGCGCTGTCATTTTTCATGCTGACAGCCAGTGGCCCACGCAGGGGTGGTCGGGGGTCTCCAGACTTAATAGTGTCTGGCCCCAGTCTCTCCTCTTCCTTTTCTCCACGGTCGAAAAACAGTCAGGGGTGAGAGTACAGAGGCAAAAAAACAAACAAACTAAAGTATCACATGAAAACATATAATTAAAGTATAGTATGTAACTTTTTGGTCAAAACATAGACTAAAATAAAAGTATGTTTTTTTTAAAATTATGGATATTTTTATTGCACTGAAAACCAAAGAAAATCATATGTCCTTACTGTGAGTGGGCTTACATCTCCACAAACCTTTTATTTGGCCTGCTTGTTTCCATGGAAATGTTGTTCCTTTGGCTATAATATTCCCCACTATGGTATAAAAAGTATATGTCCCTGTTCCGAAGTGTGGTTTTAACATCCTATTTCCATGGAATCATGCAGTTGACTTTCTACGTCCAGACAGTTTGATGTACTATCAAGTATTCAAGTACTTGTTTAAAATTGTAGTAATCTTGAAATGATTTTGATGAATATTTTTGCTTATCTGAATTTATTTCTTATTTTTTTCTTGAAAGTTATCTTATATTTGTGTGCTCAATGCCAGGAATTGCAGGATGTCACCATGTACATGCTAAAAAGTAGAAAGTACTGATACCTGTTTGCAAATGTATTGAAGTTAAAGTAAAATGTATCTATTGACAAGTATGCAAATAGGGCACATATGCATAAGTAAAGTGCAGATGCTTAAACATTTTACTTAAAAATTGTATTCCTGATTTTTACGGAGTTGGACGGAGTTGTGTTTTGTTTCATTCACAAATGTTTAACACACAAACGTTGCTTATTTAGGCTGAGGTCTTCTCTCAAACAGAAAACAGTCCGTTCCACCTTGTGATGTCATGTGGCAATACAGGAAGTGTACTACTATGTTTTTAAACTCCATACACCTTCACTAGAAACATTTGGATGATTTCAGCCCTGGAATTTCCGATCTCTATTAAACAAAAGGTTAAAGGTAACTGTTAACTTGAAAACTACCACTACATGACATCACCAGGTGGAATAGTGTGTATAATAAATAATAAAGGCTTACTCAAAAACATGTGACTGAAACAAAACACAACTCTTAATATGTTTTTGCTCAGGTAACAACATAATAACGTAACTTAAAGCTCACAAGAGTAATTTTTGCGTATTATAGGGCCTTTAAGTCCAGGACTTTAACTCTTGTACTTCGTTACTTTTCACCCGTGCCAACCATCGAACAATCCCTCAGTAAGATCCAAAACAGAGAACTGGCCCTGGCGCTGAGCTCAGATCAGACCAAAACATACCCACTCCCAGTTGGCACAGGGGTAAGCATGCCAAACGTTTAATTGGTTTACTCCGCACATGGATCAAGGTCTGGCGCGTTTTCCGACAAAGTAGTTGGAATCAAAGTCCGCTAAACATTTATTTAAATTTAAGTATTACAATGCTATTACCTTCACACTGAGGAGTTTTCAGTGTCATCACAAAACTAAAATTTTCTTCTTTTGTGTCTTTTTAGCTCCACTTGAAAAAACCTTGACGCCGATTGTTCCCTACGGAGAGACGTTTCTGTTCAATAAACCTGATGCCCCGGTAAGGCCCTGACAGTGGACAGTGAGAATATAGTTTTACATTGTAACACTAACACTGTGCACTGTGTCACTTTTTGGTTGGGCGTCCGTCTCCTACTTGTTTCTATGGATATTAAACGGCTCTACCTGCCTTATTAAAATAAAGATGGCTTTATAGCTCAAAAATACCTTGAAAAACAGGCCTCTCCACAGAATTTTGGACAAAGGGCCTCATTTCCTAGTGAGTGTTGAGAGACATGTGGAGATATTAAAAAAATAAAATAAAATAAATCATCCAGTGTATTTGGAGAAGCACCCAAAGCAAATCAATTATTACACCAGACTGTCCATGTAAATGTTTGTTTTGATAGAATAATGTTTGAAACTTGGAATCACATGAATTGTTGCATGTTGAGGGACTATTTTCTCATATATTAGTCCGTTGCTGCCAAGCTTTCTATCAGTAAGTACAACTTGGTGCTGCTGCTGCTCAGACATAAATCCTTTAAATGCAAGGTTGGTTTTACTTCAAAAATTATTTTATCAACACAGACATTTACAATGATAGTCTGGCGTAATAATAGATTTTCCTCTGGTGCTTTGTAGAGTGGGTAAGACTGATCTTAGTGGCAGGCTAACTATGGCCATTGACATGTCCTAGTCTAGCACCAGCGACCTCTGCAAATACAAGGACTGGTTGGAATATTTAAAAAAGTGTCTCCACACGTCTCTAATACTATGGCTAACTAGGAAATGAGGTCCTATGTCCAAAATTCCGAAACTGTCCCTTTAATACCATACTGCAGACCAAGCAATAACATCTCCATGGAGAAAAGAATTTAACAACCCTCCACCAGAAAATTTACACAATGCACCTTTTTAAGGCTGTAGTTGACTAAAGGAATTCTGGGTAGACTAAAGACATGTCCTGCTGATTGATTAGTTGGCTAAAAAGAAGGCGTGACAAAAGCTCTCAAAATGATTACGTATGTGTCTGACCCAAACTGCACTCATAAGTCTACAACTTCAAGTTCATGCAAAATTTTCAAGAGTACTAGGAAAACAGTGTATTTATATAGAGACAGTTTGAACTTTACTCCCACACTAACTTCTCCTTTCTGCTATTGTCTCATATAAATCATTTTAATCTAAATAAAATAATTAACTAATACAAAATCTGGTCGTGTTTAATCGACTAAAAGACTAAGGGACTATAGCCCGAGTGGAAACACTATCAAGCATGTTTTCAGTTATCATACATTTGGCAATGACACATATAGGCCTGGTACAATAAATACTAGGGATGTAATGATATCCAGATACTTCTACGATATCTCATGGTATGATATTTATTACGATATTTTGTGGAGGCAAAACTGTGAATATACTACTTTTTCCTGTTAAAATGTAATAATCCAAATAATTAAGATTTAAAAGTGCTTAGAACTGTTATTTCTGCATGTAGTCTGCACTGTAACGAAGCAAAGGATCCTGGTCTATGTAGTTCTCGTTTTTTTAGCTATATTGCTGCACGAGAACTATTTATTTAAGCAGAGAGACTTAATTCGATATATTGTGATGGTCCACAATATTATTATGAGACTTTTGACGATACACTACCACGATCTTTTGGTTATTGTTACATCCCTAATAAATACTAAATCAACTTCAATAAATACTAAATAATCAATATAGATCGAACGGAACAATATCTTTTGGGGCTCAATATATAAATGCACTGTGTATAAATGGACATAGTTAACCTGCTAGCAGCCGTTTTACAAATAGGAAGTGAACGTGGGGGTTCTTCTGGCTCCATCAACTCTGGCTTTACATCGAAAAATTGTCGTCCATCTCTCTGTAACTTCAGTGAGCCTTGTCATTTTGGTTTTAAAATGTTTATATTATCCCGCTCTATATGATCTTGTTTGTTTTTTTTATTTCACCATTTTGTCCATAACTAAATTCCTATTCCTAATCTGTAACTGGCTATAAATTCTCCTCTATAACCGCAGGCCTCAGTGAGCTTCATTTGACTGGAGCTGAACGCTATGGATGACACCACACTCCCTTAGTCCACTTTGTTATACAGTCTATGGCTCATTCTAATATTTTGTGTAGCAATAGATCACTTCAGAATTAGTTACTGTGACAGGCCTGGACACATAAAGCATAGAAGATAATGTGCTTGTTTCACGGTGTCCCCAGAGGTTAATAGAAATGTCTCTAAAGTTAGCATAGCCTGGTGCACCAACATAAGTGAGTGACTGGGAGATGGGCACTCCTCTTCTTGTCTGATTCTTATCTATGTTCTCCTCCATAGGACCAAGGTGATAAAGAAGGGGAGCAGAAGGGTTTAAAAGACAAGATAAAGCCAAATAAACTAAGGTATGTTTGTGTGTTTGAACTCTGCTTGTAAAAACATCTCAGAACAACGCAATCGAGGAAAAATTATGTGGGCATTTGAGTTAAAATGTGGCCATTTATTTCAGCTGTCGTAACAATGGTGAGGTTTTCAAGTTTTTAACTACCTAGCCTGAGAATCTATCTATTTAGTGGCTTGCATCCTCTTAAAGGGCCCGTATTATGCTATTTTCTGATCTATTATAATGGTGTTTCCTCATCAAAAACTTACCTGGCAGTTGTGTTTTGTTTCATTCACATTTATCATTCACACATGCTTAACAATGTAGAGGTAGTTTTTAAAGGGACAGTCCTGAATTTTGGACATGGGACCTCATTTCCTAGTTGGCGTTGGAGATGTGGGGAGACACAAAGTTAATCTGCCACTAAAACCAGTCTTACCCAGTCCACAAAGCACCCAAAGCAAATCTGTTATTACACCAGACTGTTGATGTAAATGTCTGTGTTGATAGAATAATGTTTGGAATAAAACTAACCTTGTATCACATGAATCGTTGCATGTTGAGGGATTATTTTCTCAGCAGCAGCGGAATTTTACTTTGCTGGTGTGAGATATTATTTTGACCCCCATAGTATATTGACCCCGGGGTCAGCATACCGCTGTAGTAAAGTGACCCCCCCATAGGATTTTGACTACTCTTACTTTTTTCTTTAGTATTTACTTATATGATCATTATTTCTCCTGTACTTTATCAAATATTGCTACATATTCACAATCTTTTAAGGTATTTTAAGGAATGTGTGCATGGATAACGACTTGGTATTTTGTGTAAATGTAACATATGTAGGTGAGCCACTTGAAAGTATCTGACTATAATAAACATATTGGGGGTCAGATTATTATAGTCATAGGATTTTGACCTCCTTGATATATAATTGATCATTGTCAATATTCAACTAACATTATTTCTTACTTTACGTAATCATAACTATAATAAATATATTGGGGGGTTAAATATGTCAATATGTTTTAATTAGCAGATATAGTATTAATATTCAAAGTTTTTCTATAGAATTCAAGTTCTTTATTAATAAAATATAGATTTTCATAGGAGAGTCAATATTCTATAGGGGGGTCAACATACCATAATAGGATTCTGACCCTGGGGTTAAAATACTATATGGTATGTTGGCCCCGGGGTCACCTCACCACGGGGTCAAAATCCTATGCCACACCAGTAAAATAGGTGCCAGGTGATATCAGTCCGCCATCTTTCTAAGTACAACTCACTGCTGCTGCTCAAACATAAATCCTTTTTTCATAACATGAATCTGGTTTTACTTCTAAAATTATTCTACTGACACAGACATTTACATCAACAGTCTGACGGTTGGAGTGGGTAAGATTGTTTTTAGTGGCAGGATAACTGTGGTGATTGACATGCACTAGCCTAGCACCAGTGACCTCTGCAAATACAAGGACTGGATCGAATATTTAAAAAAGTGTCTTCCCATGCCTCCAACACTCTGGCTCACTAGGAAATGAGGTCCTATGTAAAAAATTCCATCTCCCTTTAGGTTAACAGCTGTCTCTTACCCACAGTTCAGTTGAAATTAGCATTTACAGGACTGAAATCATCCAAATGATTCTGGTAACAGAGTGACAAAACACACTTCACACTTCCTGTATTACCACATGACAACAACAAACAACAAAACAAAACTCCAGGTATGTTTGTGATGAGGAAACATGCTCAGAAAACATGGGCCCTTTTAATTTTACTGATCACTCATTCATTTTGTAATTTTATATGGAATAAAAAAGCAAAACGAACACTTCGCGTCACTTTGGGTTGCCAGATTCTATGACTAAACAAGCAAGCAATACACTTGAATTTGTAGATATGAGCTGTTCTCAATATTTACATCAAATTTAGTTGTGATTGTAAACCAATGTGCACATTTTCAGTTATTACCTTTTTTAAATATTGAACATACATTTTGTATTTCAGGAAAAAATCACCAAAACCAAAAGAAACAAAAGACAAAGATTCTTCTCCTCCTCCTCCTGTCCCTGAACACGATTTGGACGACTATTCAACAGTAGAAGAATGTGCTGTGATACTGGCCCATTCTGGTCTGGACCATGCTGTGATGGGGACCAGTGAAGACCCCAGTGCTCCTCAGGATGACTCGATGTTGACAGTGGAGTGTGATCTATACACTCGGGCTGGAGATATTGTAGGAGGGGCAAATAACAACCCGCCTCTGCCTGATATTTCTCCTTACGCCTGCTACTATGGGGCCCCCAGACGTGAGGTGTTCAAGGCTGGTTGGCTCGACAAGCTGTCACCTCAGGGGTAAGTTATGAATTTGTCAACTAAATCTGTAATGTATTTTACTTTTATACTATTTATGCAGTTTTTGTCTGTAAAAAATGTATATTGACAGTATATTAGTTGACAAAGTTAACAATGTTTAAAGGCCCTATATTACACAAAAATGACTATTGTGAACTTTAAAGGTGCATTGTGTAACTTTTTGTCAAATGCTTTTCTCCATGGAGATATTATTGCTTTGTCACAGTATGATATTAAACCTTTCTACCTTCTACCTTTCATAGTGACCAGACCAAGTTACAGGTCAGATCTGTAAAGAGGCAACCCTGCTCACAGTCAGAATGCTTGTTTTTCTTGGTATCTTTGAGCTATAAAACCACCTGTCATTTAATAAATATAAGTTAGAACTGTTTAATATCACACTGTGGAACATTCCAGGCAGAGCAATGAAATATCCATAGAAACAAGCAGGTGATGGACCCACAACCAAAAGGTTACATAGTGCACCTTTTAAGTCACTAATTTGTCAACTAAATGTGGTTTCATTTTATACTTTTTATGTAGTTTTTATCAAGAAAAATGTAATATTGACAGTATATTATAGTTGACAAAGTTAACTAGGCTTTACAGACCTATATTACACAAAATTGACTCTTGTGAGCTTTAAGCCATGTTAGAGTGCTGTTACTTCATCAAAAACATATCTGAAATTGTGTTTGAGCAACCTTTTATTACCTTAATGCTCTGTTCCACCTTGTGATATCATGTAGTGATAGTTTTCAATAGGGATGGGCATGATTAATCGATTAATCGATAATTGATCATTAAGAATTTCATCGATTATGTTCATTTTAATCGACAAACCGAATGCAGGTTGCTGTGCGTAGCGTGACCAAACAGGGGTCCGTACATGTGTCTCTCTGCACTCAGAAGGAGCGAGCAAACACAAACAGTCGGTCAGTCTGCAGCGTACCGAAGCACAAATGCGTATTTAAGGATGATTTGTACAGGAAATTCCACGCTTTCCGTTGCGTTCGGGACAAGTGGGAGTCCATGTGGACAGTGTACAAAGCAGGAACGTATGTTTCGGTGTCCAGTGGGAAAAAGTTTTGCCAGGTGAGAGTCGGCAATGTCGATGACGAGTCCCCACCTCCCCCCGTACGGTGTCCTGGTTTTGTCAAACGCAAATATGGTCACACTAACCTGTATTTACCTGAGTCATGTCTTTTAATCCAACAGAAATTGACCGCATCAGCGACACAAGAGCTGTAGTTTTATCTTCGCTTAGTTTATGCAAATTAGCGATGCGGTTTTAAGTTTCGTTTCTGTGAGAGTTGCGCAAAACTGAATTAAACACATTATAATTTCAAACGGATTGATGTGGCTCTAGAGTCGTTACGGTTTATATGTCGTAAAGTTGAATTTATGTATGCAGATTAGTAGTGCAGATAGTAATAATAATGATGATCATTTTAATATAAAAACGTTAATGACTAATCGATAATCGATCGTTAATTCTTCCGATGATCGATTAAGAAAATTTCATCGAATGCCCATCCCTAGTTTTCAAGTTAACAGTTACCTTTTACTTTTAGTTAGTAGAGTTAGTAGACATTTAGTTAGTAGAGATGGGTAGTTCCAGCACTGAAATCATTCAGTATTTGGACTTTAAAAACACAGTGGAGCACATTGTGATCAGAAACACCTGGCTATAGTCAGTGCAGTGATTTGTGATGTCACCAATATTGGAAATTGCAGAGGCCACTGAAGGAATCATATGCTCAGTTTTGATGCAAATTTACCTACGGACAATACATTATTTTTTTGAATAAAGGTAGTTCTGTAAACAGACAGCCAAAAGGTCATCATATTTAAAAAGTGAACTATTTTCAATTGTTGTGTCCATGGTATAAGTGGATTAAACATAATTATACAACATATAATTTACATATACACAATTTAGGGGCAATTAAAAATGCTGCTTAGTTGAACTATGACAATGTGTTTGCGTGAGCTGTGAACATGCATTTTTGAACTATGTGCTGTTGAGTCCATTCTGTTCTCTATTCTTTCTGTATTCCCTTCACCACCTGTTTTGCATAGAGTTGGCAAAAAGCCCTGAGCTGTTGAATATTCAAATTGAAAGTGGCCATTTGTTTTGATTATGCTAATTGACAGATGTTGGTACAACTCTTGACGCTAATGAATGTGGCACTCCTGATAAAAAGCTATAAGCAGCCTTTCACTCTGTGACATTTATGACCTGTCCACTCAGTATTCCCCTGTCTCTTCCAGAAAACGCGTTTTTCAAAGAAGATGGGTGCGGTTTGATGGAGAGTCTCTGGCCTACTATAACAATGAAAAGGTAAGTGTGCTCACAACTTCACAACATTCTATAGACCAGAAATATTTAATACAGATGGGGGCATCTTAAATGCAGATTTTTGTTGTAATCCAGTGAGTTATTAGCCTGATTTGTCAGCCGGTTTCACTTTTTGGAAACCGTCTGACCTTGCAGCATTAGGGTTCGTTCGCTCGATGGTAGCTGGGTACTGCAATTGCTGCTATTATTTATTAAGCTTTTTCCAAATCCCGTTGGAAGAAGGGCAATAACGTCTTACCCCTTGATAAAATTCACCAAACATTCTCTTTGTTCGTCTTTATATCCTCAATCTCGGGAGTCATTGCCAACACAGAATGTATGACTCTTCTCTGATTGGCTGGTGCCCGGACTGGCACTTCCGAGGTTTTTGCAAACTGTCTAGTGTATTCTGATTCCTGACCTAGTCGCTGGAGAGAAATTAAATTGAGCGGAGGCACTAGGTGGCACCAGCCTCGCTAGTGAGTTATGGGGTCCAGTTAGAAATAATCAACTTAAACATTTTCAATTTACTTTTAGATATTTCATGGCAAAGTACAATATAATCATCAGGGAAAACTGGCTCTTGAGTATGACATCTTTACAAAAATGGTGGCACCCTGATGCATCAGCAGAAAGTAAAAGAAAATCTGGATGTGTTTTTGTTTTAATTTTAGGTCTAAATGAAGCTTTGTCTTGTCAAAAAAGTCTGTTTTTTAGACTTGGCAGCACAGGTGAATAGGAAAACACTGTTGAAAAGGAGTCCCTGGTGTGACCTGTTTGTCTCAATAGATAGATAAATGAATGCCATACTGTGGAACATTCCAGGCAAAGCAATAACGTCTCCATGGAGACAAGCAGGACCTACATAATACACCTTTAACTTGCACGTATGTTAGTATTCTCCTGCCATTTGATTTCCATTTTTGAACATGCTGGCATCAAAATGACTATTAGCAGAGCAAGAATGAGCTCTCCTTTAATGCTTATTTACATGTAACAAAGCGTGCCAACTAGCAGCAGTATGTATGGCCCACTCTGAGCCAAAGCCTTCCACCCTCACCCTTTCCGGAGGTCAAATCCCTGTCTTCTTCCGTGGCGTTTGGTGCCCCCTCCTTTCCTTTGTCATCATCATTAGCCTGGCACCGTAAAGAAAGAGGGCAAGGACGGAGTGACAGAACTGCACGCACCACGAGCCAGATCACTGTGCCCGCCCGGCCGCACTCTAAAGCACATCCAGGCTGGCACTGTACCAAGAGAGAGAGATGGAGAGATGGAGAGAGAGAGATGGAGAGATGGAGAGAGAGAGATGGAGAGAGAGTCAGAGAGAGATGGAAAAGTGGAGAGCGAGACATAGAGAGCTGGAGAGAGAGGGAGAAATAGGAGGAGAGAAAGACAAAGAGATGGAGAGGGAGAGAGACAGGGAGAGAAGGAGAGAAAGATAGAGAGCTGGAAAGAGAGGGAGACGGGGAGAGTGAGTCAGAGGGGGGAGAGGGAGAGAGAGACACACAGGAAGATGGAGAGATTGAGGGGGAAAAAGAAAGGGAGAGAGGGAGACACAGAGGGTGTTGGCGAGAGATGGAGAAAGGGAAAGAGACAGAGAGATTGAGAGAGAGAGAGGGAGAGACAGCAGGATGGAGTCATAGAGATGGAGTTGGTCACAGAAGGATGGAGAGATCAAGGGGGGGAGAGAGATGGCGAGAGAAAACGATGAAGAGAGGGATGGAGCGAGGGGAGAGAGAGAGAGAGAGACGAGAAGGGAGAAAGAGCCCGGAGCAACCTCAAGACTCTTTTTGCCATCCTCAGCAGTTACCCTCTTCTCTCGCTCTTTTTTCTTGTACATGTTCCCCTCTTCATTCTCCTTTGCTTTGACAGTTAAGTTTAAAATTTCGCTTAGCGTTGCCTGCCTCGTCATCATACAGGGAGAGGGGGGAGAGGGGGAGGAAGGGAGCAGCTTGGGAAACGGCGAGGAAGCAGATAAAGATGCAAACATTACAGCTTTTAACCTCTGCCTGTGTGGCCTGGAAGATGATTTTCACAAGGATTTCACATCAGAATAGTAGAATATATTATGATTTATTAGTGGTTTGGATATTAGTATATAACTGATATAACTGCATAGATAAGCTGTCTGGTGGTACAACTACAGGCTTGTGATGCTCTGGAACAAAGAAATTTAATCAAGATTGAGATTCAGGACTTAAGTGACAGTTGATGTTTGTTTTTCCAGTGGTCTTTTTTATGTCGCCTTGTCTCGATCTGCATGTCTGCAATATAAGTTGAATTTTGTTCCCATATTTCTGGTTCAATTGAATGTTGAAAAGAAAAAGAAATGGGCTACATTAAATGTCCAAATATGCAACTTATGGATCCTTTTATTGCTGGTTTATTTATTGTTTTTCATTGTATAAAACCTGAGTAATACTAATTGTTCTGAAAAACATGATCACTCAGTCAACAATAAAATATCCTCATTAATGTTCAGTAATGGTCATATCCACCTTTATTTTGTAATTTACGAATAATGTCTGTTGACTTGGGTCATGAAGGTTTGTGGGTCCCCAGAAAAAAGGTTTGGGAAACAGTGGTGTAGAGAGAGGGGTGGAGTGTGGAAGGGTTTTGTTTTCATTCATTTTTTGTTATGTACAATTTCAAAATTCGGGAAGAAGGAAAAAAATATACGGACAATCCTCAGTCAGTAGAAGTATGCAAAATCTTCCATGTTTTAAAGTTCTCTCATCAGAAACATCCCTGAAGTGTTTTTACATGTTGTGCATGTTTGAGTAATCTAGCCATCTTTCCCGGGCCCTGTTCAAACCCTCCTTATGGTTGGCAGTATGTCCAATTCTTAGCCCACAACCCGACATTACCCAAGCCCCTCAAAACAGTTCTCCAGAAATATACAAAAGCAGGATACTAAACGGTACACTACAACTTCACAATCCTGATGTTATGTATTGTAGTTTCATTAGCGAAATGCACGCTGATTATGTTGTTATAGCACTCTGAAGGGGGAGTGACTTAGCATAGGAACAAAAAAATTAAAACTGTCTGAAAAAATGAAACTTATAAAACATGTTAATTCATTGTTTTTGGTGAATATAGCATTTTTAAACCAACAAAAGGTAACATAGTGATCTAAATTTAAATGGCAATTTTTAAAACTGAGACTTGAGACTTGTGAAATAAGTTTGTTAGAGGGGAAAAAATTAATAAAACATTAGGTTGATTATTTTGATAACTTAATATTGTTTAGTCCAAGCAGCGGGTTATTACATTCAGTGTTATGCAAATTATCCCCCAGTACTGTTCCCGCTGAAAGCTGTAATTCCACCTCTTGTTGTGGACAGATTCATGGCCTGTATGTAGCTAAGTACATGTTTTGTTTCCCACTTAAACCACGTCCTTTCCAAAAGTCTGAGTGCTATAATTCAGTGTTCCCAGAGCGGCTAACCTGCCATAATGCGCCCTGCCCTGGTGTTGTGGCTAATGACCGTGCTATAGCTCCCTCTGCTTGTGCGTGTGAGTGTGTTTGTGCGAGTCTGTTTGTGCGAGTCTGTTTGTGGACGCTGACCCCGCCACACCCTCCCCGGGCCCCTGTGTTTCTGCTGCACCAGCTCTGCACAACATCACAATCAATGATGTGGGACCTGTCTGAAGCCTGCTCGTTAATCACTTACTAATTATAGCCCGCTGCTCTCTCTCTCTCTTTTACCCCTCTATTGCTCTCTCTCTCTGCGTTTTCTCTTTGCATTGCCTTATTTATCAGGACATGCTCGGTGGGGAGGCCAGCCAGTCAGCAGTTTTAGTTTGTGTCACTGTCAGTGGAGGCATGGTAGTTTTTGGAAAGATAAAAGTTTGCGTGTGTATGTTCGTGTGCGTGTGTATGTTCTCGTGTGTGTGTGTGTGCGTGTGCGTGCGGGTGGGTGACATAGACTGCTGTGTAGAGTTTTAGAAGTCATCCAGACAATGTGACTCTCCCCTTTGAGAAAGCGCAGGGCTTTATCATGTTTTGGGTGAGTGGAGAGGTCGAGCACAATCTCCCTGTCAGCCCTGCTTTGTGCGGCCAGCTGAGGCCTGCCTCCTCTGCACAAACTGTGAGGCTTTCATGGACACAGTGCAATGCTCCTGCTCTACACTCCACTATAGACACGTATATACGTATATAAATTACATGTTCTGTGTGGAGTTTCTTCACCCAAGGGCACATGACGTCCTTTTGCATTATATTTCTTCTTTGTGATCAGTTTACCAGGTTCTTACAATATCCCCATTGTTAGTCTATACTTAACAATAGAGGGATTCATCATGCAGCGGTCCAGGTTTTTCACTTTCTGTATATATAAATGGACATAGTTAACCCCTAAGCCACTGAGTTCCAAATAGGAAGTGAAAATGGAGGCACTTCCAGCACCTTGTCTCCAATTGACTTGCACTGAAATATTGTAAGCCCTCTTTCTTTAACTGCTGCTGTGAGCCTCATCATTTTGGTCTGACATGATCCTGTTTTTTTATTTTTTTATTTTGTCCGTTAATGAATTCCTTTTCCTACTATGAAGACTGGATTCAGCTCATTTGAATGGAGCTGAACGCTTTGGGTGACATCACATTGCCTTAGTCCACTTCTTTAACAGGCTATGGTTCCAATACCGATTCCGATACGATAGCTTTATGTATCTGCTAATTCCTAATCTCACCCAAAATCAGTCCAGAGACAAAACATCATATACGTCATTTAAACAAAAATAAAATAAGACATAGCTGTTATTTATCCCCAGAAACTGCTAAACAATTTTGTGTAAATAAAAGTTCAAACACTCTGAGACTTTCTGGGCCAGCTATGACCAGTAAATAGTTTCATTACATCAGTTTAAATGTCCAACCAGGATATTGGCTGAATCGATACTTGGCAGCAGATATCCGCTTCAGTAAATTTTGTCAATGCAGTGGAACATTTCAAGGAAAGCAACGACAGCTCCATGGAGACAAGCGGGTGGCGGACTATAAACCATATGGTTCCATAATGCAGCTTTTAAGAGAGTGTTTTGTATTTGACAGAAGAACTCAGCCAAAATATGCAGGGTTTCTGTGATAAAAGGTGCAATCTGTAACTTTTCAAATGCTTTTCTTTAATATAAATTTGTCTTGAATGTTTCACAATAGGGTATCAAACCATTCTATCATCATGGAGACCAAAACAAACCAAGTTACAGGTCAGATCTGTGGAGAGACAACCTCACTCACAGTGAGAATGCCTGTTTTTCTTCATATTTTTGAGCAATAACACCACTGTAATTGAATAAATGTAAGGTAGAGGTGTTTAATGTCATACTGTGGAAGATTTCAGGCAGCACAGTGACATCTCCATAGAAACAATCAGGTGACGGACCCTTCACCTTTCAAAGATATGTGAATACAACAAAACTCCATGTATTTTTGTGACAAGGAAACAACATTATAACATAGATCAGAAAATAGCGCAACATGGACCCTTTAAACTTTTGGCACCCCCAAATCTCCCCACCAGCCTAAAATCCCAGCGGCTTCGTCTGGCCCAGAAAACCCTAAGCTTACTTAATCGCCATGGCAGCTTGAAGGTCGGTGTCCGCGGTGATGTCATCGGGGTGCAGCGGGGGTGGCGTGGGAGAGCACCCTGTTCTCCTGTCTCACTTGTGTCTCACCGTACGCCTCGATCCACCAAGGTTCAGCAGACTCCCCCTTTCGCCCGATTTCGTCAACACGGGCTTTGAATGTGCTCCGAAGAGATCTGCTCCTATGGGTGCTGCTGTGTGGTGTCATGGGTGTCTGTCTGCGCTTGTGCGTGTGTGTTTGTGGAAAAGGAAAAAAAAAAAAAAAAAAAACAGTCCAAAGCTTGTCTGGAGGTTGAAGAAGTCTCGCTGGGATGAAGAGATGAGAAAGAAGAGAGGGGGAAGGAGGAGAGCGAAGAGGAGAGGGAGGAGGAGGAGAGGTGTTGGCCAGTAAAGATGAGGTTTTAGGTTGTGGGATCAGATCTCCGTGCGTCTGTCCGTCTGTCTTGATTGTCTGTCTTTGTGTCTGCCTGCCTCTGGAAAGCTCTTTCTAGCCTGAGCTTAGTGTGTCTCCCATGGGTGCCACTGATCCTTACTGTAGCACCCGAGAGTGACTCTTTCAAAAGAAGCCTCTCTCTTTTGCTCTGATTTATTTTGAGCACCAGAACTCTGTCCAAAATATAGGTGTCTTTTAAGGACATGTACTTTGAAATTTAAGTACTAAGCTGTTAAGTAAAGGTACTAGGGATGTAACGATATCTAAATCTTACAGTACGATATTCTCACGATACAATATTTACTGCAGTATTTTGAAAAGGCTAATACAATTTTAGATGGGGCACTTTTTTGCTTTTAAAATACCCTGACAAAATTTTGATATGAATTATTTCCATCATAATCCGAAGAATTCAAGTAAAAAACATATTTCTTCATGTTGTCTATGCTGAAATGAATCATGGGATATGTAGTTTCCTATGTCTGTAAGGTGTTGCTTCTATAAAACCATGCATTTAAGCAAAGGAACTTGTGATTCAATATATTGTGACAGCCAATGATATTATTGTGAGACTTTCGACGATACGATATCACGATATTTCGGTTATTGTTACATCCCTAATAGGTTCTAATATATGACGAATGAACAATTGGAGTAGTTTTGTCATATTTTACTATATTGATATGTATAGCACTCTGAGTTGAGTTGTACACGTTATCAATCCGGGATGCTTCTTGCTGAAAGTAAAGTCATGGCAAATGTGTGAATTTGATCCATTTAGAGAAAAGAACAAATTTTTCCACTTCCCGCTACATGTCTTTCACAAATAAAGTAATCAAAATTAACAATAACTTAGGCTGAAGTACGTTTGTGCGTTTTTGTTTGTCTGCTCTGTGTTTTGTCTTGCGTAAGGTTATATCAAAGGTGCACTGTGCAATTTTTCTAATATTCTTCTTCAAATACAGACACTTTTATTATTCACATTTACTTGCATGCACTCTTAAGTTCACATGTCTACAGATCTGACCTGCAACTTGACCTCATGGCGCCACTTGCTTGTTTAATGCCATGTAAAACGTTCAAGGTAAAGCTACAAGATCTCCACGGAGATGAGCAGGTGGCAAACCCTCCACCAGAAAAGCCACGCAGCGTACCTTTTAAGTAACAGCAGATGCTTAAGTTAATGAATGAGCTTCTTTTCACCGTTTCCCTGAGCCATTGTGGTAAAATGATTTCTTTTATAGTCTTTTCATAACTAACATGCCTGTATTTCCCTTGAAGCACTCCACGTTCAGAGAGCATTCTGTACAGTTCTCAAGACTCACTGTGAAATGCCTATCCCCAACTACAGTTCTGCTCGTTACCACTTGGTGTCCTCATACCTCCACTGAACACAGGCCTGGCTCTTAACGGCCTGCTGGTAGTGTAGCTCTTGCCTCCTCCCCGCTCCCCTCGCTACACGGAGCCTCTATTATTGTAGGCTTTAGCTCAATTCCGCGGACTTAATTGTTTCCTGAAGTTTTACTGGGCTGCTTTTGAAACCAAATGAGGGACAGTTTGCTAGTCTAAAAGCACTATAGAAATAATACTTTTACAGTGGGTGTGGCTGTGGGTGATGGTTAGTGCGTGGATAAATTAGTAAATAGATGTTACCGTGTCGATATGTGTCAGGTGGTCCACTTATTGTAGAAGAAGAGATGGTTAGGGTTAGCTTCTTTCTTGGCAGTGCATTCTCTAGAGACATTTGTGTGAACGTGTGTGGGGTTTTAGTTTTGCTATACTGTGAAATCCAAATATTTTTGTATATTTACCACAACTTTATATGTTATGTAGTTAAAGAGCCCATTTTACACTATTTTCTGATCTGTTTTATAATGTTTTTTTGCTCAAACACATACCTGGAGCTGTGTTTTGTTTCAGTCACATATGTTTAACACACAAATCCTGCGTATTTAGTTCGTCTCTGAAACTGAAAACACGCTGTTCCACCTTGTGATGTCATGTTGCAATAGAGGAAGTGCTCCACTGTGTTTGTAAACTCCATACACCTTCACTAGAATCATTTGGATCATTTCAACCCTAGAATTGCCCTAAACAAAAGGTAAAAAGAGCTGTTAACTTGACAACTACTGCCTCATGACATCACAAGGTGGAACAGAGCATTTTGAGCTTTGTAGATGTAGACAGACTAATTATAAAAGATTGACTCAACTCCAGGTATGTTTTTGAGGAGGTAACAACATTATAACATGGCTTAAACCTCACAAGAGTCAGTTTTGTGTAATATACAACCTTGAACTAATTCCCAAGAAACCCTACTGTGTTTTACAGTGTACCTTCTCCCCCGTCACAGTATTTACATATACAAAAACTCACAATTAAACAGCTCTTTTCCAGGATGACCCCGAAACTAGAATGAAAACAATTAATTACCCATGTGGCTGTATAATTATCTCCACACCGGCACAATCCACCCAGGCCCCTCCATCTTCACCTTCTGTTAACTCCTGTCTAAATTTAGAGATAGATATCGGTGCGAGACTCCCAGGGAGAGAGAAAGAGAGGAAGAGAGAGGCCCGTCACTAATTAGGTTGAGATCTTCTTGCCATTGTTAACACATAGGGCTAATATGAGAAAGCCCTCCCACTGACCCCCGTACAGACACACCCTCCCACCTCGCTCCCCTATATACAGTATTTCCTTTCTATATCATACTCCATACAGCTGTACAACAACTCACCCTCATGTTATTGGTGGTTTCAGATTCTCGAATGTGATAATGTCATACTTCCAAAAGGAGGGCAATAGATAGTTTTTCTTATTGATTGCATTGTACTTTGTCATGAAATATTGGAAAGGTAAATCACAAATATAGAACCTGATCATTTTTATTATTGAGGAGACCCAAGGCAATGCTGTATCGCAAAACACAAATCTGCAGTTGCACAATATGAATTTTAGCTGCCCCCTGTCTGTAGTAAATCATATTGGCCTATAGAAGTGCTTTGTGTTGCATTTTTGTATGAAAAACGCTATATAAATAAAGTTTGATTGATTGATTGAGAATGTTTTGAGGTCATCTGAAATAGACAGGAGTGGGATTAGACTCGATGTCCACAAGACGAGACAAGACACAACATTGGGTCCACGAGAACGGGCCAGAACAAGATTTTTAGTTTCTAATATGCAAATAGTGTGATTTACTTACTAATGTCGGCTTTGTCTCAAGATCTTGTCCCATTTCTAGTAATAGACAACCCGATGTCCTGTCTATTGCTGTTTCATCTCTGCATTGTTTCTCCTGACCTTCCTTTTGTATATAGCTGAGATCTATTTTGTACAGACAAAATTAGAATATCATGAAAAAGTTATATTTGTTGTCACTCATTTCAGAAAGTCAAAGCATATATTATATAAACTCATAACACATAGACTGAAGCTTTCAAACCTTTATTTCTTGACATTCTGTTGATTATAGCTTACAGATAATGAAAACACAAAATGACGTGTTTCAGAAAATTTGAATATTACATAAAATCAATAAAAACAAATATATATTTTAAACAGAAATGTCAGGCTTCTGATAAGTATGCCCATTTCTATGCACTCAGTACTTGGAGACTGTTCAGGTGTAATGGAAGCCCGGGCTGCTTTGATAGCGGCTTTTTCATTATTTGCATTGTTGGCTCTGGTATCGCTCATCTTCCTCTTGACAATATATTTTGAATTGAACAAGTAACAGGTATTTTGAATGCATTATTGTCATTTATATTTTTGCTCTTGTTGTAATATATTGTGATGTGTGAGCTACTGTGTTCAAATAATTGTTGTGCATCAATAACGTTTAAGTCTTATCAATATAATTACTATTGTATATCAACTTATCATTCAATATATGAAAGACTAAACAAGTATTTTTGGGGGCAATATTTGTCATGGGTAAATTTTCTTTGTTCTAGTGAGGGAGTTTGTATAATTTGTCATTTCTAGGACTCATTCTAGATGTATCCAAACTACTAAGTATTTAATTCTATCTTTTACTTTTTGCAGCCAATCTTCTTTAAAGGTGGACTATGTAACTTTTTATTTCAGTGGTTATGTCATTGCTCTACCGGGAATGTTCCACAATATGACTTTAAACAGCTTTACCTTTATCTAATTACAATTGGTTTTATAGCTCAAAAATACAAACCACATGACTGACTATGAGCGGGGTTGCCTCTCCACAGATCTGACCTGTCACTTATCCTGGTTTGGTCACCTTGAAAATAGAAAGGTTTAATGCCATACTGCGAAACATTCCAGACAAAGCATTAACATCTCCGTGGACACTCCATCAGAAAAGTTACACAATGCACCTTTAATACTATATTGTATATTTAGAATAGTCTTAAGATGATCCTTTTTATTTAGTTTTTTGTGTCTGTAGTATGAATTAGCTTTGATATTGTCATTTATTTTCTGCATTTTCTTCAGTCTATTGTAAAATTGGACCATCTTCCAATTTTTGTTCACCCAGTCCTGTCCTTGGCCTTTCACACAAGCCTAATTTTTCTTTTTTCCATTACACAATCGCCCTCACTAGCTAACTGACTGGTATTTTTGGCCCTACAGTCTCTAGAAAGCAGCTTTTGTGTGCGCCAAGGTCAGTAGCTTAATTATGAACGGCAATAGAGAGTCAGAAGTTCATGTTTTTTATTTCATACTTTTCCTCTTTCCTCCTTCTCTGTTAGACATGGAGATTCACTACTTTTATTACTTGTTTCAATTCAAAACAAAATTCAGTATACATCTTTATTAAAAGCACTACACTTTAAGTTTTATAAGAGCTAAAAATCTGCATGAATTTCATTTTTTTTTTTTAAATTGGTACTTTTACTTTTACTTTCTTGAATAATTTTTGCTCTTTTATTTAAAAAATGTTTTCTTGTGAGCTTAAAGCCATGTTAAAATGTTGTTACCTCCTCAAAAACATACATGGAGTTGTGTTTTGTTTCATTCACACATGTTTAACTAACATTTTATTATTAGTCTGTCAATTCCAAAGCTCAAAATGCTCTGTTCCACCTTGTGATGCCATGTATTGTCAGTTTACAAGTTAACTGCTATTGCTGTTTGACACAATCCTACTTTTTTTTTTCTTTTTTTCCATTACACAATTGCCCTCACTAGCTAACTGGCTGGTATTTTTGGCCCTAACGTCTCTAGAAAGCATCTTTTGTGTGTGCCAAGGTCAGTGGCTTAATTATAAACGGCAATAGAGAGTCAGAAGTTCATCTTTTTTATTCCGTATTTTCCTCTCCTCTGTTAGACATGGAGGCGTTGGTACTGTACAGTGCTCTGTGGTATTGTGCCTGTAACAAGTCACAATTAAAATTCAGGTCAAGTTCGACGCAGAGCCACACAGAGAAAAGTCTGTTTTTTACACTTTGCGATGATAATGACATTATTTTCATGAATAATGTACGCTTTCTGAACAGCCCAGTGACTCTGAGTATAACGCGCTGCTTTTCACTCTAGTCCCCACACCACAATACATCCCCACATTATCAAGCCATATTTGAAAGTCACTGAGCTACACTCTCTCGTATTTTTACATTTGGTTTGGTTTTGAATACTTATTTTATTGTTGATAAAAGCAACAGTACTTGAGGGTCCAAATATGTCTACCAGCTCAGAATAACAACTAGGATGTAAAAAGCCACTTCAGAAATGCAGAAAGTTTGGAAATGTTTTGAAATTCTCTTGACTATTGTAATCCAGCAATCCTCTGTCTTGTTTGGCTCACTGGAAATCTATATCTGCTTTCACTTTGTTTTACTTTTCTTTGTTTATATTGCAGTTTCTACACATAACCAGTGTCTGTGCTATTGTCCCATTCATTTTGACTACATTGCCAAATTAAATTGAGAAAGATAATACAGCTAGTGCAATATAAAGTACTAATATAAATAAAATAAAAGGCTATACTCTAAACCAAGTGCAAATCCATATAATCCTACAGTAATTTTAAAGGTTCTATATTACACAAAACTGACTCTTGTAAGCTTTAAGTCATGTTATAATGTTGTTTCCTCATCAAAAACAGACCTGGAGTTGTGTTTTGTTTCATTCACGGATGTTTGAGTAATCTGCATTATTAGTTTATCTCCAAAGCTCAAAATGCTCTGTTCCACCTTGTGATGTCATGAATAATTAGTTTTAAAACCTTTTGTTTAGTAACGAAATAAATTTCTAAAATGATCCAAATTATTCTAGTGAAGGTGTATAAAGTTTAAAAACTTCAGTGGAGCATTTCCTATATTACCACATCACAAGGTGGAACAGAGCCTAAACTCAGTCTAAGGCTACGTCCACACAACAGTGCTCCTGGATTTTTTAATTAATTAATTAATTTTTTTGCGGGTTGAAAAAAATTTACGTCCACACACGTGTCGGATCAGTAAATATTCACGTCCACACGACAACAGAGCATTGAGTGAAAAAGATGTTATACATATGCCACACCTGTGTGTGGTGCTGTAAACACGATACAGCCAGAGCCACTGGACACACAGTACTACAAAAAGCACATGTGCATAAAGTCCTTCCTGCATGGGGTTCTCTTCTGGTCAGGAGGCGATGACGTCACAACGCTGTCATCGTTTTCTAAAAGCTGTGGTTTGCTTGTCCACACGACAACACAACACCGGCGTTCTCAAATTTCTCCACTCTGGATCCGTTTTTAAAAAACACAGTTTTCACCCAACCGAAACACTGGCTCCGTGTGGACGAAAGGCCAAAGGAATAAAAACCTCACTGTTTCGACCAAAAAAACGTTGTCTTGTGGACACCACCTAAATGTGCAGGGTGTGTGTGTGAAACGTATAAATGAAACAAAGCGCACATCCAGATCTGCTTTATGATGAGGAAATGACATTATAACATAGATCAGAAAACAGCATATTATATGCCCTTTAACATAAGTATAGGTTCGCTTATTGTGCCCTTTATTTCTCTTTTGCAAATGACCCAGTACTTTTAATTGCCGTTGCCAGGGGAGACGGTAAGAGGGTCACACAGTCTCGATGCGACACGCGCCTTATTTGGAAGCCTCCTCTCGCACTGCATTGTGGGTAATAAAACAACACACACAACCAATTCCCCGTGTACTAAAACAAGCACTTCCTGTTCTGTGGGCAACTCTCATGGCGAACTGTGCCTTTAATAATATCAGAAGAGTGTGTTTTTAGCTTTAACATTTGTTTTAGCGGCCTCGTGACAGCACTGTTTGTGAAGCGTGCATCTGTGCAGTTTTCAAATATTTTTTATAGTCGCTGTGTTATGTTTGTATTCAAGGTCCTATACAGTATTACCCAGAATTGACTCTTGTAGCTTTAAGCCATGTTATAATGTTACCTTTTCAAAAACATACCTGGAGTTTTGTTTTTTCATTTACACATGTTTGAGTAACCTCATTAGTCTGTCTACATCTCCAAAGGTCAAAATTCCACTTTGTGATGTCATGAAGTGCCAGTTTTCAAGTTTAACTGCTATCTTTTTACTTTTTGTTTAGAAGAGATTGGCAATTCCAGGTCAGAAATTATCCATATGATTCTAGTGAAGGTGTATGGAGTTTAAAAACAAACTGAAGCACTTCCTGTATTACCACATGACATCACAAGGTGTAACAGAGTGTTTTATGATTGAGAGAAGGACACTGCCTAAGTATGCAGGCTTTGAGTTAAACGTGTGAATGAAACAAAACACAACTCCTGGTTTGTTTTTGATGAAGAAACATTATAACAGATCAGAAACAGATCAAAAATGCTATTCTTGGGTTTCAGCTTCCTGTTTTTATGAATCATTTTGTCATTTACTTTTTAAATTGTTAAAGGTCCTATATCGCACAAAGTTGACTCTTGTGGGCTTTAAGTCATGTTATAATATTATTACCTCATCACAAACATACCTGGGTTTGTATCTATTCTATTGAAACAAAACACAACTCCTGGTTTGTTTTTGATGAAGAAATATTATAAGATAGATCAGAAAACTGTGTAATATGGGCCCTTTTATAGCTTTAGTCCTAATTTTTCATCATTCTGGAATGCACAGATAAAATAAAATCAGGGTCGGGGTTATATAAGGAGATGTAGATAAATAGTCCCTTCAAATGCTACTTGTCCCAGAGCACCATAATATAAATTAAATGGAGGAGCCCATTACTGTGAATGTATTTAATGCTGTATTGATGGGTTGTGCAGGCCTGATGAGGATGTCTGCTGCCAAATTGAATGCGCTCACAACCCCTGGTATTACAACGTAGTGTTAAATTGAAATTGCGATACTACAGATTTGTTTTGTGGGTAAATAGCTGTTTAATATTATTCTTACAAGATGCTAGAATAGAAATGACTTCAGGTTCTATGGATATGACTGTTCTGCCTGGAATGTTCCACAGTATGACATTAATCAGCTCCACATTTATTCAATTACAGGTGATTTAATAGCTCAAAAACACCTAGAAAAACAGATCTGACCTGTGACTTGCTGTGAAATATTCCAGACAAAGCAATAACATCTCCATGGAGAAAAGCATTTGACAAACCCTCCACCAGAAAAGTTACACAGTGGATACTTTTTACTTTTGCTTCATTACATTTGAGAACAGGTAGTTGTACTTTCTACTCCACTATATTTTTTAACAGGACTGAAAAGTGAAAGTTTATTTTAAATTTTTTATTAATATTATTGTTTTAGGACTGCTTAAAAGACTGAAGATTTATTTTTAACACAATTTGAACAAACAAAAATACAGATAAAACCAGGCCAGCTATGAAAAAAACAACCACTTCAGTTGTTTCTGTTGTACAAAATTCAGCACAATTCTTTATTAAAATCAGTACATTTTAAGTTTTACTAGTTTTACATTTATAAACTAGTTCTTTAATACTTTTACTTAAGTAGATTTTTTTCATGTGACACTCTTACTTGAATATTTTCTTGCTCTGGTATTTGTACTTTTACTTAAATGTCCTATATTATACTAAATGCATTCTTGTGATCTCAAAGACATGTTGCAATGTTGTTTCCTCATCAAAAACATACCCGGAGTTGTGTTTTGCTTCATTGACACATGTGTGAGTGACGCTTCATTATTAGTCTGCCTACATCTCCAAAGCTCAAAACACTCTGTTCCACCTTATGATGTCTCAAAGCTGTAGTTTTCAAGTTAACAGCTACCTCTTTTTACCTTTTTTTCAGTAGAGATTTAATGATTCCAAGGCTTGAATTATCCAAATGAAAGGTGTATGGATTGTAAAGACACTGTGTTCCACCTTGTGATATTGTAATGCAGGAAGTGCTCCAGAGTGTTTTCAGATTGAGCACATGTGTGAATGAAAGAAAACACAACTCCAGGCATGTTTGTGATGAGGAAACAACATTATAACAGCTCAGAAAATGGCATAATGTTCGCTCTTTACATAACACAGTTGAGAACTTCTTCCACCATTGCTGACTTCTTGTTCTTCTATTTTTCTTTGCGTAGGAGATGTACTCCAAAGGCATGATTCTGACCAGCACGATCCGGCAGGTGCGGGGCCTGGGAGAGAACAAGTTTGAAGTGGTCACTGCCCTCCGGACCTTCATTTTTCGAGCGGACAAAGAAGGTACCTGTGCTTCCTGGGGCTATAGTATATTGAGTACTCATCAGCTGCTCTGTCTGATCTCTACTTGTCAATGCAGTGCAAAGTCTATCCGTGTGTCCGTCAAAACCTGTTTTCCTCCACAGGTTTTGCTTTCTGGTCACTTGCCTTTTGTTTTTAAGGCTCTCTTATCTTTTGTTTTTCTCTCTGGAGGAAATTTTCGTCTCGCTATTTCTTGGCGAGCACTTTCATGGTTGGACAGAGCGTGAGTCTGTGAGTGTGATGTGACGGTCTGGTCCTTTACAGATGCGTTGCCATATCATTTGGTTTTGTTACTCCACCTTTTAAGAAATATACCAGACTTTATTTTTGTTGTCAATCAGTATTTTTTTGTTACTCTTTCCCAGATTCTCTACACGGTCTAAAAAAAAGCAGTTCTAAAGCTATTCATTTGTCCATGTGATGCACAAAAGGGTTTGTGAGAGATAGCAACAAGATGTCCATGTCTGCTTCTCATTGCAGTTTGAAAAGCCACATCTACTCTTTTATAAACAGTACGGATTTATTCAGTTATAAACCTATTACAGAATAAACTATATGACGAAGGTCCTATATTACACAAAACTGACTCATGTAAGATTAAGCCATGTTATAATGTTGTTACCTCCTCAAAAACACATCCGGACTTGTGCTTTGTTTCATTCACTCATGTCTGAGTAATCATGCATTATTAGTCTGTCTGCATCTCCAAAGCTCAAAATGCTCTGTTCCACCTTTTATGTCATGAAGCAGTAGTTTTCAAGTTAACTGCTCCTTTTACCTTCGGCAATTCCAGGTCTGAAATGATCCAAATGATCCTAGTAAAGATGTGTGGAGTTTAAAAACACAGTGGAACACATGACAAGGTGGAACAGAGTGCTTTAAGTTTGACAGAAGAACTAAGCCTAAATATGCAGTGTTTGTGTGTTAAACAAAACACAACTCTGGGTAAGTTTCTGATAAGCAAACAACTTAACATCAGTAATATCGGCCCTTTAAAATGTCTTTCTGTATAAGAAGAAATGAACCCTAATTATACACAAGAGCAGTGATTCAGTGAAACCAACATTTATTCTGATATGTTGACAATTTATGATTAAAGGTTCATTTATTATTTATAGTTTCTTTCTCTTGTGGTACTTGTGCTGTGAAAGCCCTATTGCACTTCAGTATGTGCCCACTCAATACATCATTTTCAAATGCAGCATTACTGCTCCTCTGGTCCTTTACCTGACTGAATTTCATGTGTGAGCTGTTAGAACCCACACTGTCCAGTTCTTCCTTGCAATCAAATACCAATAACCTTACAACCTTGTGCAAATTAGAACTAGTTAGGGTATTGGGTACCCAGAGCTGGATGACTCTCTCATTTCATCCAATGTTGTCTCCAAATGTTGTTGTTATGCTAAACTGTCCTCTTTATTACTTGGATGGGAGACTGCTGGGGATACCAAGTGCCACAGAGGGGCGCCAGGGGCAATACTAGTGTTGTGTCCTTAGGCAAGACACTTCACCCACATTGCCTAGTATGAATATGGAGTGTACGTGAGTGGGGGTGGTGGGAGGAGCCAAGGAGGAGCCTCTCTTCCGTCAGTCTGCCCCAGGGCAGATGTGGTCACAATAGTAACATAACACCACCGAGTGTGGTCTGGATGAATAATGCACTGTAAAGTGCTTTGTGTGTCATGAAAGGCACTATATAAATCCAATAATTAATCAATTCATTTAATTAATTAACTTTTCACCTTAGCTCTAACCTTGCTGTAATTATATTACGTCATTTAGAGACAACATGACGAGCATTCTTCCTATCCTCTGTATGAAGATTTGCTCTGTGCTTCTCTCTCTTTCCTTCTCTTCTCTCGCTTCATTGCGGACAGTCTATTAGTGAGCGCGGGTCAAACGCTCATTTAGTAATCAAGGGTCATTTCACAGGGTCGCATACTTTCCCCTCTTATATTCTTAGGACCTAAGTGATTGAGTTTGTTATAATTACAGAGGTTTGGACCTTTGACTTACCTTGCTAATGTATTTTACCTCACAATGTAAAGATCATTATTGAATCAAATGATGAGTCTGCGGTCATGTTATTGATGCATAGATTTGAGCAAATATAATTTGTATTGAAGAAGTGCTTAATACGACAGACGTTGAGGCTCTCTGTAATGAGCAGTGATGGTGTGGGGTCAGGCCCGGGTCTACTTCAAGTAAAATATTAAAAGCACTGATCTGATTACTTTATTCTTACATATGGAAGATCTGTAGGTATAAGACATGGGCCATATGTGACTACGGAGATAATTCTTCTTTTAACTTTGTATTTCAGGAGGATTGAAGCAGGCAGTTTGTTCCTTTATAGTTGGCTTAACTGAAGCTGTTCTTGAGACATCCAGGAGTAACTACAGCCATAGCCACATTCACAACACAAAGCCCAGAAGGAGCTCCAGTTGTTTTGATTCAATTTTGTGAAAATAAAGTTGGTCTGTTTTAGGTTTTGAGTATTGGTGTATTGGTTTTCAGTAATGTGAGAAACCAGAGCTACTAGACCATAACACCATCATTGATAGAAATTAGCATTTTAAATTAATGGAAGAATAATATAACTACAGCAATTAGTCTGTTTTGTTTCCTAGTGATTGAAAAGTATCGATTGGATTCAGTAATAGGCTCAGGGATTTGCCAATTTGATATCGCTCTGCAGCAAATAATTTGATTAAAGTTTTGCTGAATAGGGCTGTAAGTATCCTGGTGGAGGGTACACCACCCGCTTGGCTCCATGGAGATGCTATCGCGTGGCCTGGCATTAAACGTATCTGTTTTGCATTTATTCAGTTACATGTGTTTTTATTGCCAAACCTTGAAAAACATCTTTACTTGAGCGGACTCTCTCTCCACAGATCTAAACTTGATTGACCTGGTGTCTCTTTAGAGATAGGTTGAATGGTTGAATGCCATACTGTGGAACTTTCTAGGTAATCTTGTAACACCTCTATGGAGACAAGCAAGTGGCAGATTCTCCTTCCAAACCTTTACATTGCGTCTCATTTAAGGCAGAGATCTATGAGGATGGTGTATTTGTTGTTATTACCTGGTCCTCGAAGGGTTGACCAGGTTTTGTATTCACCCTGTGTGTGTTTGTGTCTGTCCACTCGCGATAATTCCGCCATTTATGGACCGATTGTCACCAAATTTGGTACATGGGTCAAGCCCCCGTGCCCGATGCCGCAAAAATGTCTGGTGACGATCCGAGGTCATTTAAGGTCTCACGGGTCAATTGAAAGGTCACGCCATTATAAAGGATAGGCAATTTTGGGCAATTTCTGAAAATATTCACCCAATCATCACACAAGTTGGCACACACATAACCGGGGTATGGGCTGGGCTTCTCATAAGCTGGCTTCTGTGGTGATGAACTGCCCCCACCGATGCCTCATGGGGGACCAGGTTGGTATCTCTGATTGCGCTTGTTGATACTGTGTTTGTCATCAACGCTCCCTGGGGGTGTGATGCTAACCATAGGCACTGCTGTTTCTGAGACTTTGCTAGACTTTAATCTGAGCTTTATTTTAACACAATCTGACCAGAAAGAATTGACTTGGAACTACAACAGCTGAACTCCTAAACAGGACCATCGCACTGATCACAGGCTCCTGAAAATGTCTTGTTTAAATCTATTTTGTATTATTACTTGACAAGATGGAAAAATGTATTTGCATTGTGTCTCCATGGTAACTAGTGAACATTCCTCCAATACACATACATACAGACACCCCCAGCATGATGTCACTGCAAAGTATCAATACCGTTTTGATATTGCTCTTGTGCACTTGAGTCTTAACCCTGTTATTTAACGTCTGAGTGATATACAGTATTATATGTTTTGGTTGCTGTCAGTTTGGAGTAGAATTGGGCTAGATTCAGTTTCCATCTTCTGTGTGCTCAGCCTGGATCAAGACATTGTGAGAAACCCAAAATCTCTACAGCAAATCGTTTTGCAAACTACCGACTGGAGCTCAGGCGTAGCAATCTTCCCCTCTCCCGGTTTCAGTGAATCATTCTGATGACTGGCAACCTTTTGTGGACTGTCGAGGAGTCGGGGGTCATCTCTGGCATCATTTTTCACGCCGTCTTCTCTCTGCTCAAAATTCCTCCCCGCTCCCTCCCCCCAATGCCTCCTCCCTCCTTCCTTCCCTCTCCAACGCCTCCTCCCCTACTCTTTCCAACATGAGCTGTGTGGGCTTGAAGTGTCTATGACAGGTTGGACTATTCATTTTACTAAAACACAGTTGAAACCAATTTTCCCAAGTTGGCAATTTTTTAGGTTTCAAATTGTACTTCCTAGTTGTAAATCATGATATTGCGTAAAGAATTCCATAATTGTTACCTAGCAACCATCTTGACCAGTGGGCCAAAACTGCTGTAATATACACGGAGATTATGAATTAACAAATAAAAATATAAGAAAGCACCTTTATTTTGTTGAAATAATGTTAAAAGTATCAGCAAAGTGTTGTTTATTGTGTCTAAATTGTGCCATGTGTCATTGGAATGTGATGCTCTGAAATAGAACTCTCTACTTCCTGTAATTTTCAACATATTTTTCAGCTTGTTCTTGATTGGTTTAAAACTATAATTTATAGTTTAACAGGTATTATCCCACCAAATCAAGTAAAAATTTGTCCTCAGAACCTGTCATAGCCACTTTAAGGTCTGTATCTGGAATCTGCTGAAAACAGTCTCTGAGGTGGCGGTGCCGTCAGAGGAGCTGTTGGGAGCGCCAGAGACGGAGAGACGGAGCGGAGAAGTTGGCCCCGTCACCCCATGCATCTTTAAACAGCTCCTCTCTCCTCGGTGCAGGTAGTCATCAATCTTAGGGGGGAACACAGGAGGATGAACCAGCCAGACACGCTCAGACACGCAGAAAGACAGAGGATGAGAGGCTGCAGTGAAGTGAAGTGAGAAAAATAATGAACTGATGAAAAAGATTAAATGTGGTGAGTTTTTACAGGTGCTATATTATGCAACATTGACTCTTGTGAGCTTTAAGCCTTGTTATAATGTTGTTACTTCCTCAAAAACATACCTGGAGTTGTGTTTTGCTGCATTCACACGCAAGTAATTCTTTATTATTAGTCTGTTTACATTTCCAAAGCACAAAATGCTCTGTTCCACCTTGTGATGTCATGAAGTAGTAGTTTCAAGTTAATGACTCCCCTTTAGATTTAGTTCAGTAGAGAGTGGTAATTCCAGGTGTAGGTCTGAAATCATCCAAATGATTCTAGTAAAGATGTATGGAGTTTAAAAACACAGTAGAGCACTTCCTGTATTACCACATGACATCACAAGGTGGAACAGAGTGTTTTCAGTTCAGTTCAGTGTGTGTTAAACATGAACAAATGAATGAAACAAAACCCAACTCCAGATATGTTTTTGATGAAGAAACAACATTATAACATAGATCAGAAAATAGATGTAAAGCGAGGTGTGAGGGTGGAAGGGTGATGCCAGGTTGGTAGTTTTGGGGAATGGGAGGAGGAGGGAAGGGGGACGGATGAAAAGGGCAGAGCGCGGAGAAGGGTGGAAGGGAAGGAAGGGGGAGAGGAGGGGGCCGAGTGAATAATTGAAGGCCACCGGAGAGAGTGTGCACACAGCTGTCGGCTCAGACTCCGCTTGGTCCGCAGGTGGCCTCTCCCCTCAGGTACTGCCAGAGATGGAGGGAGGAGGGATGAGAGAATAAGAGAAAGACGCGGTGGAAGAGTGCATGTGAGTGAGCGCAGAAGAAAGTTGAGATTTGTTCTTCAAAGTGATTTGTATTCCGGTGCTTTCAGATGATGATGTGGACATTTGGAAAACAAAATGGTGGAGACGCATTTTATGAATACAGATTTTACGAACATATACCAGATTACCAACTGCTCTGTCTTTTTGATGTTTAACATAAAGATGCACTAATCTGAAACTGGTATCTGATATCGGCGCTGATACTGAAACATTTGCAGGATTGGATATCAGCTTCCAAATACTGGTTCAGCCAATATTATACTTGCAACATTTATTGATCCACAAGAGAAATTATTTGGGATGGGATGAGATCTTGTGCCACAAGAGCTTGTGAGATCGAACTGCCAAGAGACTGCGTGCACAATGAGGTAAACAATCTCACGAGATTCTATCCCCCATCTTTACATTTGGCATTGGCATGAAACGGTTATGTGCCTCGCTTCAGCTCTGGAAAGTTGCATATCTCTGAGCATCTGTAGCTAAAACATGCTGTCTGAGAACACTTTAAAGCAGACCTGGGCATTGTACTGCTCACGGGCCACATATGGCCCTTTGGTTGACTCTGACCAGCCTCTTTAAAATAATTTGGAATTACAAAATAAACATTTTATAATTTACCTCATGCATGGACTAAAGCTGCATTGCTTTTATTTTAGAGGTGTTTTTTAAATTACCTTTTTAGTAAGCCAACCTCATTTTTTCAGTGTTTAGTCATAACATATACTCTTACCATGCTGTTTACTGCTTTTTAAAATAAAGAAATACAATCAGTATTATGCAGAATTGAGTTAACCAGTCTGACCCGGCCATTCACAATATTTTCTATTTCTCATGTGGTCCCATGGGAAAGAAAAAAAAAAAGCCCACTCCTGGTTTCAACTCAAGTTACAAAAGATCACAAAAAAACTATAATTAAATATACGCTTGTCTAATTCATCCGTGGAGCATGTGGTGTTTTTCGCACTTAAACATTGTTCCAAGATAATCCACAAAAAGATATTTAGGCCTTCTTCATTCATAACTTAGTTTACAGTGAGAAAGGAGGAGAGAGGCGTGCCCATCCTCTGGCTGTGTCCCTCTGCACCGAGCACATTAGAGCAGCACAGAACGGAGATCCAGGTTTTGTCTTATAATTAAAATTTGTAAAAATTAAGTGTAAAAGTCATATTGTGTTTTGAGTATACTGTAATAATAAGTAGTAATACATGTGGGAATTTACATAGGTGTTTACACAGGTCTACAATTCAAAGCATATGACAAATGATGACTTAATTTGGTCATTTTTAGATACGATTATTGTAGATTATTTCAAAATCTCATCTTGTCTCGTTCTCGTGGACCCTCTCTTGTTTTTCGTCCCACGATATATTATAGTAACAAGCAACAATATAAATGATAATAATAAATTCAAAATAAGCAGCAAAAATAAACTTGTGTGAATGAAACAAAACACGATTCCAGCTATGTTTGTGATGAGGAAACAACATAACAGATTAGAAAATAATGTAATATGGGCCCTTTAAAGAAGTAGAGTGAGGCGTGAGGGTGGTAAGGGTGAGGTAAAGATGCCTGGTTGGTAGTTTTGGGGAACGGGAGGAGGAGGGAAGGACATTAACACAAGTGGCACTATTTCATCTGTTTCAGTTCATTCTTCTTCATTTAAATTGCCAAGGCTGCACAGCTCAATAGATGGACCGTCTTGAGTTGTCTTGCTCTTGTTCAAAGCATTACAATCTAAATTCTTGACTGATGGTGATAACTATCTCAATATTTTAGTGTTCTTTGTCTTTCGAAGTAATCCTTGCCCGGCAGCAATGAGTGGGCTGTACTGAATCAATAACTTTTTAAAGCCTCTCTTCTTCTATGTCTGCAAAATCAAAGCAGTTGAGGGTAATTAAAAGTAAAAGTTGACTAACATTTCTGAAATCTCTCTAGATATGACATGTTATAGTTTGGGTATAATATGGGTAAATGGTAAATGGTATTTTCTGATCTAGGTTATGATGTTGTTCCCTCATCACAAACATACCTGGAGGTGTTTTGTTTCATTCACACAAACCCTGCGTATTTAGACAGAGTTTGTGAGTTCTTCTCTCAAAGTGAAAACGCTCTGTTCCACCTTGTGATGTCATGTGATAATACAGGAAATGCTCCACTGTGTTGGTAAGAACCCCGGAAGTTGTAGACCCGCGCACCGGCCAATCAGTGAAGAGCTGTGAAGTCATGACATCAAACTCGGGGTCCCTTTTGTGATAGAGCACAACCGTAAACAAAGCGGTCAAGATGGATGTAGACGAAGCCATACATTCTGTGTTGGAAACGATTCCTGAGATCGAGGATTTAAAGCCGGAACATAGAGAATGTTGGTGAATATTATCAAAGGGAAAGACGTTATTGCCCTTCTTCCTATGGGATTTGGGAAAAGCTTAACATACCAGTTAATCCAGTTAGCGACCCATTACATATGTCACAACTAAACAGCTGCGATTGGTTCATTTAAAAGAAAGTACCCACCTACCGTCGAGCGAACGAATATTCTAATGTTGCGAGGTCAGACAGTTTCCACGAAGTGAAACTGGCTGATAAATCAGACTAGTGTTTCATAGTTCCAAAAGTATACCTTAAAAACATGAATTTTAACCATGTAAAGGCTTGCTTCTCCATAGATCTGACCATTAACACAGCAAAGTTACACAACGCTCCTTTAAATTCCATACACTCACACTAGAATCAGTTAATTAATTTCAGACCTGGAATTTCAAATCTCTACTAAACAAAAGGTAAAAGGTAACTGTTAACTTCAACTACCGCTTCATGACATCACAAGCTAGAACAGAGCATTTTGAGCTTCTGAGATGCAGACAGACTAATAATAAAAGTTCAAATTAGTCAAACATGTTTGAATGAAACAAAACACAACTCCAGGTATGTTTTTGATGAGGCAACAACATTATTACAGGACTTAAAGCTCACAAGAGTCAATTTTGCATAGTATAGGACCTTTAAGAAGACACCTGAGTTGTATAATAGAATGAACTGGATAAAAACGAACAAAAAGTAAATGGTCAGAGTCCCATGGCGTGTGTTCTGTCTTTTGTCTTTTTTTATTCACGTTGATGGAGTCTGTGTGGGCGACCCCTAAGATCTCGACGCAGCGCTGAGTGGACCTGGCTCTCATCTCCTCCACTTTTCAATGAGGATTAGCAGCCTCTCCTCCTGTCTCTCTCTCCTGGTCTTTCAAATACACAGCTATATCCGCTAACAAGGGATAAGGCTTTATACTGCTGTTTTTCATCCGTTTTTATGAGCTTGCGGAGGTGGCGGGCTGTTTGCATGCTTGGTACGGCGTAAGAAAATAAAAAAAAATATTTGGCTGGAACCGCTGGGGGTTTATGTGTGTATATATAGCGTGCACAAATATACAAAAAACATGGCCTGAACATATGCAATTCAGCCAGTGTCTCCCTCTTTCATTCTATGCCCCTAACTGCAGCGTTGTGATTGACAGCTCGGGAGCGGAGGAGAGGAAGTGGAAGAGGAAAAGGAGGCATAGAAACAGAGAGAGGGAGAGATGGAAAGGAAAGCCTTGAATAAATGAGCAGGCAAATAAGTGGGTACGGGACAGGTAACAGAACTGTAAGGCGCTGTGATGTAAAGACGGCTTAATAATTGACGATGTTTTTCATTATTGATGGCTGCTCTTTGTGAATTCAGAAAGGCGTGTGAGGGCCGGAGTTTTGGACCAGACTAGCAGATATGTTTTGAGGGGTTAGGGGGAGCGTGCTGTAGAAGAAGAGGAAAAATTCTTGTGTTTTTTAGGTCAAGGAGAGACGAGAAGCTATAAGGACGAACACAGCCTCACAAGGTCAAAGATCAGGTTATGGTCAGGTTAAGACAATGTGGGGTCAGTCAATGATAGACAAGATGCTAAAAGTGTTTTACAAGGTTGTCTTGATATAGAGGGCGTTCAAAGGACATGGGGAACATTGAGGGATGAACTCGAAAATATGCTGTTACTACTACAACTACTGTGGAAAGTCAGATATCACCACTAATGCTACTGAGTTAATAGCTTTTTGGTGGACCCATGGCTTAAAGGGCCCATATTACACTATTTTCTGATCTATGTTATAGTGGTGTTTCCTCCTCATAAACATACCTGGAGTTGTGTTTTGTTTCATTCATTTGCTCATTTTTAACTCTTGGACTAGGTATCATTAAGAAGTTGCCAATACAATACATATCTTGATACGTTAGCCACGATACGATATGTATCTCGATACAGTGCACTCTGGCTTCGATATGATATATTTCAAATCATGGTTCAATATAAATAATGTCTAAATTATGGCTGTGATACCAAAAGTCTTTGTTAACCTAGTTCTTGTGCAAAGTGAGTATGAAACACGCCCATTTTAATCATCAAAACAGTGAAAATGCCAAATGTGTTGCATAAAGAAGTTTCCTTCCTCTAAACAAGCAAACAAAGCTGTAGCTCTGTAATAAAATAATTTAGTAAAATATACCAAAATATACTCTTGGCGATACATCGATACAGGAGTCCACAATACTGATACTGTATTATCACCTTAGATGATACGATATATTGATATTTTGATATTTTTGCATACCCCTATTTAACACACAAAACCGTACTGTATATTTAGGCTGATTTCTTCTCTCGAATTGAAAACACTCTGTTCCACCTTTGTGATGTCATGTGGTAATACAAGAAGTGCTCAACTGTGTTTTTAAACTCCATACACCTTCAATGTAACCATTTGGATCATTTTAAACCTGGAATTTCCAACCTCTACCAAAGCAAAAGGAGGTAGCTGATAACTTGAAAACTACCGGTTGTGGAAGAGAGCATTTTGAGCTGTGGAGGTGTAGACATATAGGATTACTCAAACATGCGTGAATGAAACAAAACACAATCCCTGGTATGTTTCTGAAGAGATAGCAGCATTATAACATGGCTTAAAAATCACAAGAGTCAATTTTGTGTAATACGGGATATTTAAGTTAGAAAGTATTTACATTTGCATTTATTTTTCACTCTTTACTCCCCATTACTAAAAAGAAAACATTTTTGATTTGTGTATTTTGAACAAAGGTCACACAATCTTGCTAGACAGGAATATACAAAATAAATAAATAAATAAAACAACAGTAACTTTAAATGTATTTCTCAGACATAGTTTTATGTGTCTAATCTGTTAAACTCCCACACACATTTCCTTTATGCTTTTACAGTCTACATATTTAATAGTCGCATTGATTTTGGAGACTTGACGATTTGTCTGTCTGGTACCAAAGCATTAAAAGTGTCATAACAAATGGCTACAGGAAACAGAGCGGAGATTACAGGAGCTGAAGCCTTAAAATGAAAATAAACTTTTTAAAGGTGCCCTACCTGACTTTTACTGTCTTTAAAACGTGAAATACTGAACAAGTTCATTTTAAAAGGTCTGCAGTGCTCCAAAGTTATTCCTCACTTAACTTGTGCATCTTAATTATTCACCTCAATGACTTTATAAGCACTTTTCATAACTTTCAAAGGCGAGTTTGGACTTTTGCTGTCATCATTTTCCTAACAACTAGCATGCTAACAGAGCACTTCCACATTCTCATTGGATTTAACACTTTAGAGTAGAGTAGAGTTTAAATGTCCTATATTACACAAAATTGACTTTTGGGAGCTTTAAGCCATGATTATCCAAAGTTTACACCTTGTGATGTCATGAAGCTGTAGTTTTCAACTTAACAGCTACCTTTTACCTTTTGTTTAGTCGAGATTGGCAATTCCAGGGCTGAAATTATTCTAATAAAGGTGTCTGGAGTTCAAAAACACAGTGGAGCACTTCCTCTATTACCACATGATATCACATATATCATGGAACACAGCCTAAACTCTAGCTAAATATGCAGGTTTTGTGTGTTAAACATGTGTGAATGAAACAAAACACAACTCCAGGTATGTTTGTGATGAGGAAACAACATTATAACATAGATCAGAAAATTGTGTAATATGGGCCTTTTTAGAACCACTTGCACAATACTGAGGTAAAACTAATTTCGCTCCCTACTTTTTGTGTAGCCTCTCTCCTTACATCAATATAAAATGTCTGCCAATCATTTCTGTGTTTTGAATTGACGGATGCAGTTTTGGAGTTTGTTTTCTGTTTTCTGAAAAACTACCTTCATCTTATCTGATTTGCGGATGATTTTTATTTTCCTTTTCAATTTGGTGCGGAGCTTTTTCCACACCGGGCGCTGCTGTGATCCTCGTGGTGCTTGGTGTGTTTACAATCCTCTGGTATTTCTCGTGTTTCCACTTGTCTGGCTTTGATAGGTGCGTGTCTCCGGCGATGGGGGAATGGGCTTTACAACAGCGGCCTTGTGTCCTCTTTCATGTTCGTTTTCTAAAGTTGCGGTGGGGAGATTTCTTAGAAGCCTGTTTTAAGTCCACGCCGTTTGAATGTGAAGTCCCTTTGGAAAACTATTGCACTTTATTTGAGTATATGGTTTATTCTGGAGGACAAATGTCATTTTTTGTATCTGCCTCAACATCGACATTATAATAGCCCTAATAAAGTAGCCCATTGATTAAAGGGCCCATATTAGTCAATTTACTGATCTGTTATGTTGTTTCCTCATCAAAAACACAGCTGGAGTTTTTTGGAGTGTTTTGTTTCATTCATACATGTTTGAGTAAGTCTTTGTTATTAGTCTGTCTACATTTTCAGAGCTCAAAATGCGCTGTTCTATCTTGTGATGCAGTGTGGTCATTTAGGAAGTGCTCCACTATGTTTTTAAACCCACTAGAATCATTTGGATAATTTCAGTTTTGAAATTGACAATCTCTGCTGAGCAAAGGGTAAAATGTAGCTGTTAACTTTAAAGACAAAGGAGAAATTGAATTTGTCAACTGGACAAATGTTTAGTTAGGCTGAAAATGTTTCACAGTTCGTCCAAGCTCCTGCTTCAGTTCTGGTCGGAATGCTGGTGGACACTGCCTTATATCTGCCTTCAAGGAGGAGCTAACTACACTAAAACTACTCTGAAACTGACACCCTACTTTTTTACAGTTTGTTTGATACGGGCCACTCCTTTGAGTATAGTGAGGTACAGATCCTAGCCACAGAAAATAATTGGTTTGAGAGGGGAGTTAAAGAGGCTATTTTTGTTAGGAAAGACAATCCTTCCTTGAACAGAAATCGAGGCCTCAGACATCATCTGTCTCCCTTCTACAACTCCATCCTCAAACCTAAAACTAAGAGAAGAATAGGAGTAGCGACATCAGGCCCAGAGGTGTGAAAACAGTCATTATGGGCCTGAATTATTATGCTAATTTAAAACCACACTCAGGACAGATGAATAGGCCTAGGTTAACCGAAACTGTTTACAAGTAGAGTGTTAGTTTCAGAGTAGTTTCAGTGTAGTTAGCAACTCCCTGAAGGCAGATAAAAGGTAATGTCCAACAGCATTCTGACCAGAACTGAAGAAGCAGCTTGGCTGAGCTGCGAAGCATTTTTGACCTTATTAAACATTTGTGCAGTTGACAAAGTGTATTTCTTCTTTGCCATGGAGTCTACCTGGAAGACTGAGGGATTCTACACACATCTTTTTAAAACTACTACATGACATCACAAGTTGGAACAGCGCTTTGGAGATGTAGACAGACTAATATTAAAGAGTTACTCAAAGGTGTGAATGAAACAAAGCACAACTCCAGGTCTGTTTTCGAGGAGACAAGACCATTGTATCATGGTTTAAAGTTCACAAGAATCAATTTTGCGTAATATAGGACCTTTAAGTACTCACCAAGCCTGAATCCTTCTTAATGAATTATGAGTTCATTATGCAAATCTGTGTTCATGCTTTATTAAGGCCAAAAAAGTGTAGTTATTCTAAAATGTCACTAAATACTCATCTTTTAAATCACATTTTTATCATGTCAGACTAAGAAAAGTGTCAGCCCCTTTTTGTTCAATGGCATGTCTTAATTTTAATCCCGTCTCTCACTTAATTTATCCCTGTCACATCTTGCTTGAGGCGTGCAAAACTCAGAAGCAGCTATCTATATCTCTCCTCAGCTTTACGGGGTATTCTTTTACCAGAGGCAGACTTTGGCAATAGTGTGCTCTGTTTCTCAATTACTTCTCCATTTGAAATTTGTGTATCAGTATGCACCAGATGTACTTGTATAGCAGCGACTGGGCCGGCAGTGTCTCAGCGTTTCCCATACATTTCCTTCTATGGTGGTGCAAATACTTTCTACGTTAATATTTTTCTTTCATTCAATTTGTGTGAGTTTAAATGTGACTTATTGCCTTTATTTCATATCTAATTAGGTAGCTCGTCTTGTTGGCAAGTCAAGGCATGTTTATTTGTATTGCACTACTCAAACATAAAGTCATTCAGAGTGCTTTACAGAAAAATCACAGTCCAAACTAATCAACGCATAAATAATCATCATAAAATTAAAACTTAAGGTGCATTGTATAGCTGATGGAGTGCCTGCTACCTACTTGTCTCCATGGAGATTGCTTTGCCTGGAATGTTCCATGGTGTGACATAAATATATACATCCAGCATTTATTCATATCGGGTGTTTCTATTGCTCAAAAATACAATAATTCCTTCTATGAATAGGGGCGACTCTCCACAGATCTAAACTGTTATGTAGTGTAGTGCTGTAACCTGCATGTCTCACTAAGTTAAAATGAGTTAAATTAAGAACAGTTTACTTTACACTTAACTTTATTTGATTGGATTCAATTTGACAAGTAAAATGATCTACCGTTGGGATAATTGTGTTTTTCTTAATTCAAGCAACATCAGAGTTTGTTGCTTATTTTAAGTGCAAATAGTTGTGTTTTTTTCTTATCTTCAGTGTAACTGGGTGTATTTTCCTATTTTCCTATTTCAACTGCACATAATCTTGTTCTAGATAATTTTACTTGTCTTGTGAAATTTGCTCAAATCATGATAAAACTTTCTTAATTCATATAATCCTAATTTGGCTAGATTTCAGGTTGTGCAGTGCTCCCTTCTGATGTGTGTGGAACATTTTAGACAAAGCAATAACGTTTCCATGGAGACAAGCATTTGACCAACCTTCTGTCAGAAAAGCTATACAATGCACCTTTAAAAGAGACTGCCACACTCGTATCCACGCACTCGGTCTCTGTTTTTTTCAGTTTCTCACTTTCACACATGTTTTTGCAGGGAAGCACCAGGAGTGGATAGACGTCCATGAACAAAACATTAATCTGTCACAGACACTTTAAAGGTGCATTGTGTAACTTTTCTGGTGGAGGGTCCATCAAATGCTTTTCTCCATGGAGAGAAGTTCTTGCTTTGTCTGGAATGTTTCACAGTATGGTATTAAACTTTTCTATCATTATGGAGATCAAACCAGGTGCAAGTTACAGGTCAGATCTGTAGAGAGGCGACCCCGCTCAAGCAGGTGGTTGACCCTCCTTGTGAAAGTTACACAATGCGCCTTTAAAAGAGAAGAGACAAGACCGGCACATTCATATCCACACGCTGGGTCTCTGCCTTTTGTGTTTCTCACTTTCACACATGTATTTGCAGGGGAGCGCCAGGAGTGGATAGAAACTCTTCAGACGTCCACGAGCCCCCCGCCGGCAGCTCCCACCAGCGCCCCGCCCCCCTCGCCCCCCCACCACAAACAGGCTGGGAGCTCTGGAGCTGCGCGGATACAAAGGCAGAGTGGTGGTGTCCCTGATGGGGAGCAAAGTCAGGCTCTGCAAAACAGAACAGGTACTTCTAACACCGCGGGGACTTCCTCTCGGCAGGATGACAGCTTCCTGTTTGAGGGGGAAGATAATAATAGTGTAGCTGGGGCAGAGACACATCTGTATTCATACTTAGGGTCCACTGTGGGGCCATGTCTTAGCAAAGTCCAATCCAATCTACTTTATTTTTATAGCGCATTTTATAAACATGATACCACAGATAAATGAAGACAGTAACAATAAAAAGCATTAAAATAGGAAAAGCTAAAAAACAAAAAAAAAAAGGTTGTTAAAGTCCCATTGGAAAACGATTGCACTTTATTTGACTATTTGTTATACTTTGGAGGAGAAACATTATTTTTTGTGTCTGCATACTCTAACTTCTTTTATTAGTCTAAATGGTTGGAAAAAGCATTAATATATGTAGAGAATTAAAAATGTTAAAACAATAGAATGAATAAAACTAAAATAAAAGGCACAAAGGACCATACAACTCACGCTGGGTTAAAAGCTAGAGAATTAAAAAGACTGTTTTCTGATCTGTTATAATGTTGTTTCCTCATCCAAAACATACCTGGAGTTGCGTTTTGTTTCATTCAGACATGCTGAACACATATCTAGGCTGATTTCTTTTCTCAAACAGAAAACACTCTTTTCCACCTTGTGATGTCATGTGGTAATACAGGAAGTACTCCACTGTGGTCCATACACCTTCACTAAAATCATTTGGGTAATTTCAGATTTGGAATTGCTGATCTCAAATAGATGTGAATGAAACAAAACACAACACCCAACTGTATTTCTGATGGAGTAACAACATGATAACATTAAAGGTGCACTGCATAACATTTCTAGTGGAGGGTCTGCCACCTGCTTGTCTTCATGGAAACGTTATTGCATTGTTAGATTAAACCTACTGTATTTATCATAAGTGAGAGAACCAGGTTATAGCACTACATTACAGTTCAGATCTGTGGAAAGTCACCTCTATTCACAGAAAGAGTTAGTCTTTTAGAGCAATAGATACACCCGTAATAAATAAATGCTAGATGGATATGTTTAATGTCATATTATGGAACATTCCAGGCAAAGCAATAACATAACATAATGATAACAATAAAAAAGAAGTGCAGAAAACTTGGACTGTGCACCTTTTAAAGCTCATAAGAGTCACTGTATTCTTCAGTGGTAAATAAAAGACTAAAAAAAGGCAAAAAACTTAAAATTGCTGTCTAAACAATACAAAAGGGACGTTGCAGTAGTGGTAGCAGTGGTCCATACATATGCTGTACTCCCCAGAAGCAGCAGATGATAGTTTTGACCTCCTGACATTAAGCACACCCTCTTTGAAATCATGCCGGTCCAAAGTTCAGTTTAGATCATAAAACTCACAGCTAAATGCTTTGGTGAATTTTTCCTATGGTGGACCACCGTCTAACAAAGATTCGTCACATTTAATCTGATTACTTGTTGCAGCCTTTATAATCTACTAATATGTCTAATTTAGTTTGTAGCCACGGGGAACACATCATTAGAGCGTACATTTTGGAGTTCATTAATGGCAAAATGAAGAGGCTGAGCCAACGGAGACCAATGTTCTCCTGAATGGCTAATTGACAGATGTGAATGTTTTTTGTTTTTTGTTTTTTTTAACTCTGATGTTCGGTACAACACTGCAAAAAGCAATAGCTCCATAAGTTAAAATGACTTGAAGCTGCACTATGTAACTTTTTGGTTGGGGGTCCTTCACCTGATTGTTTCTATGGAGATGTCATTGCTCTGCCTGGAATGTTCCACAGTATGACATTAAACAGCTCTACTTTACATTTGTTCTACTATGGCTGCTTTTATTGCTCAGAAATACTAGAAACGGGCATCCTGACTGTGAACGGGGCTGCCTCTCCTCAGATCTGACCTGTAACTTGGTCTAGTTTGGTCTCCATGAAGATAGAAAGGTTAATTGCCATAGTGAGAAACAGTCTGGACAAAGCATTAACATCTCCATCATTTTTCTTTATTTGAATGGATTTAACTTGACAAAAAAGTAAAATTATCTACCAATGGAATAAGTGTATTTATCACGATTCAAGCAACATTAGAGCTTGTTTCTTATTGTAAGTGCAAAGAGTTTCTTATCTTAAAGTTGCACTGTGTAATTTTTCTGGTAGACTGTTTGTCCCCTGCTTCCCTCCATGGGGATGTTGCCTGAAATGTTTCACAGTACGGCATTACACTTCTTTATCTCTATGGAAACAGCGAGTGATGCCATAGGGCCAAGTTACATGTCAGATCTGTAGAGAGGCGAGTCCACTCACAGTAAGAATGCAAGTTTTTAAGTCAATAAAAATCCACAATATTGAGTAAATTCAAGATAGATATGTTTAATGCCACATCGGGACATTCCAGACAAAGTAACAACATCTCCACGGAGACAAAAAGATGACAGACCCTCCACCAGAAAAGTTACAAAGTGCACCTTTAAGTGTAGAAAGCTATATTTTCATATTTAAGTGAAATTTACTCAACACATTATAATACCTTCTTAGTTCAAGCAGTGTTAACTTGGCTAGATTTTAGTTTTTGCAGTGAAGTTTTTAAATGTGGACTTTAAATACCTGGTCATTGTCTCTGTGTGCTGCTGTGAGGTTACCTGTTTTGGCCCTTGGATATTCAGCTCCTGTGGGGAGACACCAGAGTGGTACTACTCAATTTTACAGCCCCACCTCCAGTTTTAGACAAACCTGCAAATAAAAACAAGTAATAATAGCTTAAGTTCCCAGCTGTGAAATGCAAGTCCAGTTCCAGTGTCATGAGGGTCTTTGTGCTGGTTTCAAGCCAAGGAAATGGGAGTGGGTTGAATCGGGTATGGAATCTGGTAGAATAATCACATTTTCAAATTGAGATTCAGTCATTTATAATCATTAATGACATGCTTTGGTATTTTTTCCATTCTACTGAGTTAAAGGCCATATTACACAAAACTGACTCTTGTGAGCTTTAAGCCATGTTAGAATGTTGTGACCTCATCAAAAACATACCCGGAGCTGTGTTTTGTTTCATTCACAAATATCTGAGTAACCCTTTATTATTAGTCTGGCGACATCTCTAAAGCTCAGAATGCCCATGGATCTATTAAAATAACTGGATACAGTATTGCTAGCTTGTAGCTGCCTGTTGACGTAGTGGCCACTCAGTGTACTACAGTCGAAAAAATCCATCGAGAGAAGATTTTTTCTCATAGAGCGCAATGTAATCACAACCTGCTCGTGTTCGGCTGACGGCACCTACAACTTTCAAAAATTTCGGATTTTGTGGCGATTTTACCTATTTTTAGATCATAAACTTTTTCTGCTCAAAATCCTTCAGTTGTCTTTAAAAAAACACTTTATATTCGTTAGCTCCGGCTCCGCTCTGCTCCGCTCTTGTTCCTCTCGCTCTGATTGGTGAGTACACGAGCCCGCGCTCCGTGCGTGTTGCATTCGCGTGTGCCCGTACTTGCGCATGCTCGGTCGGCCCACGGCCACCGGAAGTACCTAGCCGGGCTGGCTAATCTGGGATCATGCGATTGCGCTCAGTCATTGCTTAATGGGCGGCCAGAACCTGGGGCTTGAGAATGCCGTGTTTCAACTTGTCACGAATCGGTAGTTTTCAAGTTAACAGCTACATTTTTACCTTTAGTTCAGTGGAGATTGGCCATTCCAGGTCTGAAATGCTCCAAACGAGGGGCCCAGTCAGACAACAGTTAAAGCAAACATGCCCTGCCAATTGCCTGAAACTTACACACAAATTTTACAATAGGTGATATTCAAATACTATCGCCCACTGCGCTATACTGTGTCCTCCACTTTTTAAAATTTCTTTAAATTAGCGACCAAGTCTTTGGTATTTTTTGCCCTATCAACATGTAAATTGGCACTGCACATACTCGTTCGATTACAATGACACAGTCCGAATTTGAGATCTGTCGGATGAGTGGTTCGAGAGGCGTAGAACAGACAAACACATAGACAGACATTCCTTGCATTAATAGATTGATGACTCTAAGGTGTATGGAGTTTAAAAACACTTCCTGTATTACCACAAGAGTACCGTATTTTCTGGGCTATTAGACGCACTCTTAAGCCTCCAACTCCATCAAAAAACTACTGCGTGCCCCACAATCCAGAGCACCCTATACACGAATCCACTCGGGTGTCCCAGCACGACTTCAGTAAACTACAAAGCCGCACCACCCACAGCGCACTCAAACACGCACGGAGCAGACAGCGACTGCACAGCGAAAAACACCCACAGCCACACTCATCACTTCACGCGGACGAGGAACGAAACGGAACGGAGGAACGAATTGAAAAAGCGAGTCCAATGTGCCTTTCTGAGCCAAAACTGAACAACAGAGTCACTGCGAACACGTCAACAATCCAGCGGTCCCAGACAGCACCCTCCCTACACACCACAATCGAACAAAGCCCAGAGTCACCGTGAACGCGCCAAACAAAGTCAGACTGACCCATCTAACTGTTGTGTTTCATTTAAAGTCTGGTGCGGTTTATTTGTGAAAAAAGTTCGAAAATAGACCATTTAATGACAGTGCGTCTTATAATCTAGAGCGCCTAATAGCCTGTAAAATATGGTATTTTACGTTTGAGTGAAGAACTCAGCCTAATTATGCAGGATTTGTGTGTTAATCATGTGTGAATGAAACAAAACACAACTCCAGATATGTTTGTGATGAGGAAACAAAATTATAACATATATCAGAAAATAGTTTATATGGAACCTTTTAATATCAGTGATTAAAAGTCTGTATTTTTATGCTCAGAAAAAGTAAAATCAGACACAATTGTATTTGTTTTCACTAAGGTAAAACTAAACAGAATAAAAAATGAATACGTATCAATAGAAGGAAAGGAAATTTTGATATTTTGATCATGCCACCCAACCCCTAGCATCCAAGCTCAAACCTGTACCTTACCAGAATCCAAATTTCTTCACATAGGAGGCAGATGATTCACACTGACAATGAATAAAATCTAGTATTGACTATCTGTCTGTAAAAGGGTGTAGTGTGTATCAGCAGCTCTCAGTATGATGCTATTATATGGATGTGGAGCTTGACTGCATATGAGCTGTCTGGTTCATTTAATATGCAAGAACACAGCAGTGAAACTCAAACCGAGAATGAACAACAATGAAAGTTTAGGAAAATTACATGTTTTATTCTGTGAAAATGCTCGTAGAGACTTGGCATTTCCCAGTATCTTTGTCAGTGAGCTGTGGGTGTTTGCATGCTCCCCAAAACAGAGACAGCTTTGTTTCCTCTTCATCTGTTCTGAATATGATTATTATGCAGAAAATGGTAAGGAGGAGAGGAGATACTGGCTCTATAAAGCACATTCAAAATTAACTAAAAATATTACAGCTAATTTGGGAATGATTTATTAAAACTACACTTTTAACAGTCTTAAAGCAGCTCTATTATGCAAACTGGACCTTTTAGAGCTTTAAACCATGTTATAGTTCTCATTTAGCATTTCAAAAATTGTATTTGGAGTGATTCATGAATGTTTGAGCAATAGTGGTAGTTTTCAAGTTAACATCTACCTTTGGCATTTAGTTCAGTTGAGATGGGCAATTCCAGAGAAGAAATCATCCAAATGATTCTAATAAAGGTGTATGGAGTTTAAAAACACAATGGAGCACTTCCATTGCAAGTTGGAGAGCTCAGCCTAAATATGCAGGGTTTGTGTGAATGAAACAAAACACAACTCCAGGTCTGTCTGTGGTGAGGAACATTATAACATTGATCAGAAAATGGTGTAATATAGGACCTTTAATATTCTCATGGTTGATAGTTACAGGTTCTTAAAGTTACTTTCCAGGCTGATGGTCCGCTACCATGGAGATGTTGCTGCATTGCCTGGAAATTTTCTCAGTATGATATTAAACTTTTCATTTCCGTGGAGACGAGTACCATGCCGATTTACAGGTCAGATTTGTGAAGAGGAGGGCCCGCTTAAAATAGAATGCATATTTTTCAGGGTATTGTTTAATATTTATTAAAAACACAAAACAAACAAAAAAACACAATGAGCAAGTTTAGACCATACTGTGGTACATTCCAGGGAAAGCCGTCTCCTCAACATTCTAGGCAAAGCAAGGCAAGTTTATTTGTATAGCACAATTTTGTTACAGAATAAGAAATACATTAAAATCACAATAAAAAAAACAAATCAAAGCATAAATAATGATCATAAAATTAAAAGGAGAGAAAGAGACAGTAGATTAGAGAGAAGAGTGCGGAATGAAAATGAAAACCTTTCAGTCATATGCACAGCTAAGCACACCTGGATTTAAACAGTTAAAGTAGAGACCTGTCTTATATGTTCAGGAAGACTGTTTGAGGTTTTAGCTGCATGAATCTGAAACGCTGACTCACTGTGTTTAGTCCTGACTCTGGGCACCAGCAGCAGACCGCTTCCTGAGGTCCTCAGAGTGCAAGATGATTCTAACATGTCACAGATGTACTTTGGTGCTAGGTCATGTAGAGACTTGTTCACAAGCAGAGCTGCTTTAAAGTTTATTCATGAGCTTCTATTATCTCCATGGACACAACAGGTGCTGGACTAGTTACATAGTGCACCTTCCACCTAAAGCCCTACGAGTCTCTTCAATGTTATGATATGAGTGAACCCACATCTCCTGCAATGTCCAAAGCAGATATATTTTCCACAGATATATTTTCTGAGTCTTTACCTCCTCACATGTGCATATCTGATAACTCACTCATTTCCACCCATCCTCCAGACTCATTTGATTCATGTAGTTTTGTTGTTTGCATTTCATTATTTTCTTCATTAGTGTGAACAAACATCTTGGTTAGACTTCTCTTTTGGGGATCACTCCATGTCAGCACATTTACACTTCCTTGATCTGAGACAGCGGGAGAAACCAGGGGAAAGGCTCAATCAGAGAAACAACAAATTAATCGCATTATTCCAGCGCGCAAATGGAACCCAGACGTAAATGCAGCAGGCAGTTCCTATAGAGACACATTTGTGATTCATTTTGGCACAAGGAAAATGTATGGACCTGGTTTATATGGACAAATGTGATCAATGTGTAGCAATAATAACAATAGCAAATGTGTATGTACACATTTGCTATTGTTATTATTTTTAATGGTCCTATATTTTGCAAAAAATTACAGCTTTATACCATGTTCAAATGTTGTTACCTCATCAAAAACATACCTGTAGTTGTTTGTTTCATTCATATATGTCTGAGTGATCATATATTATTAGTCTGTTTACATCTTCAAAGCTCAAGATGCTCTGTTCCATCTTGTGATGACATGAAGTTGGTTGTTTTCAAGTTACCCTTTATCTTAAGTGCAGTAGAAATTAGGAGTTCCAGGGTACATGACATCACAAGGTGGAATAGCGTGTTTTGAGAAAAGAACACTGTCTAAACATCCAGAGTTTGTGTGTTAAACATGTGTGAATGAAACAAAACACAACTCCAGGAAACGTCATCATTATAGATCAGAAAATTGTGTAATATGGGCCCTTTGACTTAAAATGTGTATTTGTAACAGAAAGTGAATTTTAAGAATTTTAAAAGCACTAACAAATGGGGTTGGACAAAATCAATCAATTCACACAAAAAAATAAAAATAAAAATTCTAATTTGCAGTCAAACTCAACAGACTTTGTTTGAAAATCACAGTTTTCTTCTCACCTTCGTCCCTGGGAATGTTCTCCTAACTTTTGTATTAAACTCAGAGCAATTTGGAGAAAAAATAATTCTAACAGAAATGATTCTGTTTTTGAAAATCAGTGCACCCTTACATTTTGTGAGATCAGCACGATGTAGACATATAGATGCTAGGCCTGCTCAAATAACACATTTTGTAGTACCATATATTGCTGTAAGTATAGATAATAAACAATAATACTGAAACCAAACCATAAAGCAGAATTATCCCCCCAAAAAATATTCTGAATATATAGCATTGTTAAAAATATGAGCTGCAATAAATAACAGAATGTAATACTTTTGTAGTTAGTTTGATCTATGAGTCATAGAAGTTATAAATTCAACCCTCTACACCTCAAATCTCATCATAGTAAAGACAAATAACCAACATTTTCCCACTAGAAAAAGTATACACAATAAATATTGACCCCCAAAAGTCATTGTTCTGTCTGTCATGTCAGTGTGTCAATATAGTAATTATTTCCTGCATAAAACATTCCAGTGTTTAAGAATCGTGTTGTTGACAGTTTTAGTACTTGCCTTTTATCTCTGACTTGAGTGTGCCAAACTGTACACACTTCAGGCTGTGTAGCACTAGTGATGGTAGTGGATTGAAAAAAGACCAAAAATATCTGGAGCATGAGAGCAGGGCGAGGTGGAGACTAGTGGCCCGTTGAAGTTCAGTCAAGTGAAGTATTTAATCTAACAAGATGAAGGAGCTATTGGAAACATGATCCTCCTCCTCTTCCTCCTCCCCCTCTCCTCCTCCTCACCTCTCTGCACACCGTGTTTAAGGTCATTTAAGCACCAAGGTAAAGAATGCCCAGAGAGCACCCACTGTGACGAGGACTGGGGCTGGTACACTCACTCTGATCTGCTGCTTTTAACTACACAGACTTAACTACACAGCCAAAATATGTGTGGAAAGTAAACATCGCTTGCATCTCAAAAAGATAGAGGCTAGATGGGAACAATGACAACCTCCCCAAGTATAAAACTCGATAAGTATGGTATTATTTTATACATTTCAAAACTTAGTGATGTGCAGAAATAAGATTAAATGACCCATATTATGACCCATGTTACACTATTTTGTTTCCTCATCAAAAACATACCTGGAGTTGTGTTTTGTTTCATTCACACATGTTTAGCACAAAATCCTGCATATGCAAGTTCTTCTCTTAAACAGAAAACACTGTATTACCTCTGGAAGTGCTCCTCTGTGTTAAACTCCATATTCTTTCCAGTGTTTCCCACAGAAAATTGGTTAGGCAAGGGGGTGCTGGCGAAAGCGCGTGACATCACAAATTGTGTTTTCAGGCTGACAGAGAACCGTGCTGGTGTTGGTTTCCGCACCTAATCTAGAACCAACTGACATGTTCATGCTGAAAATCAGAGCGTTCGGGAACCGAAAAGTTAGTTCCTGACGGGAACCAAGGAAAATTTGTTTTTTCCAAGAGAACCGTGATGACACAGTAAATGTCAGCAGGTTCCTCCTGGTCCCACATGGTAAAATAAACAAATAAAACATGTGTGTGGAATATGGTGGAGAAATGAATGACAAGAAGATCGTGCGCTGGTCAGTGGAGGAGAACAAATATTTGCTATATCTGTGTTTGCATGGTAAGGTTAAATCTTTGGATTCGGCGTCGCTCCCCCTTTCTCCACAGCAGGAGTTGTAGCAGAGCTTGGCACAGATAAATAATGATTTGTATGAATACGAATGCTCACTGGTGCTGGTAACTGGTGTGGACACCGGCACCGTTTGGGCTGCCTGAAAACGGCTAAGGTGGAACAGAATGTTTTGAGGGTTGGAGACGTAGGCAAACCAATAATAAACGGTTACTCAAACATGTGTGAATAAATCAAAACACAACTCTGGATATTATAGAAAGTATGATATGATAGTATAATAGTGTATATAATAGTGAAAATTGTATTCCATGAGTAAAAATGACAATGTAAATTTTGTTTTACTAAGTCAATCAAAATCCCTGCACATGCCATTTAACATAATATCAATTGAAATATGTGTTTTAAAGTCTAGACTGGACCTCAGCATCTCACAGCAATGTAATTTAATATTCTCTTTTCTCTAACTCTGCCTGGCTTCATTTTGCCTTTAAAATGCTCTTACGTATTGTCTCTATTGAATATATGCTCTCAGGACTCCCCTTGTGTGAGAGGACTGCAGGCTTTTAGTGCAGCTTATGTGACCCGAGACCGCTGCTCCTGTCAGGCTTCTTATAGAGCCCCGCAAAGTGAAAAAGTGTTCACTAAAAAGCTTTATTATACATTTTTATTCAATGCTTGGGTAAAAAAATTCAGGCGTAATCTCGCTGGAGCACTTACACTTAAAGGTGCACTGTGTAACTTTTCTGGAGGAGTGTCCACCATCTGCTTGTCTCTATGGAGATATCATTGTTTTATCTGGAATGTTCCGGTATGACATTAAACATATCTAATTAGATTTACTCAATAACATGGGTTTTATCAACCTAATAACTAGCATTCTTAGTGTGAGTGGACTTGCCTCGCCACAGATTTGACTTGTAATTTTGCCATGTGGTGTTGACTGCTGTCTCCGTAGAGAGGTAAATAAGTGTAATGTCATATTGTAGAACATTCCAGAAAATATCTCCATCACACATTGTGAAACTAAACTAATAATGCCTTCACAGTGTCTTAACTGTTCACATTTTTAGTGTTAAAGGTGTTATATTACACAAAATAGATTGTTGTAAGCCTTTAGCCATGTAATAATGTGTTTTGTTTCATTTATACATGTTGGAGTAGTCTTGGTTTATTAGTCTGTCTACATCTCCAAAGTTCAAAATGCTCCGTCCCACCTTGTGATGTCATGAAGCAGTAGTTTTCAAGTTAACAGCTACCTTTTACATTTAGTTCCCTGGAGATCGGCAACTCTGCATCTGAAATGATCCAAATGATTCTAGTGAAGGTGTGTGTAGTTTAAAAACAGAATAGAACACTTCCTGTAATATGTCATAGACCACATAGATCAGAAAATAAAGTAAGATGGGCCTTTTAAGTATCTAATCTTTTTGTCCTTAGTAATCGTCTGTGGCATGTTTTCCATTTTTAGAGGTTGGGTTGCCACATTTCTTTCATGAATATTCATATTTCATTTCATTCATATTCACCCATTATGATTACTTCACCAAAGTTTTCTTGAACACCTTCAGAATCTCCACAAACACCATCTTAACCATCTTCCTTTTCCGTTGTAATTGGCCATGTTATTTTTACCCACTTGCCTCCTTTGCCTCTGTTTCTCCATCTTGCCGTTCCCACCGTCCTCACTGAATTAATTGGAGAGGGCACGAGGTTGCGGCTCATATTGGGTAGGTAACGAGTGGCGGGGGCTTGCTTGCGCCGCTAACACCCTGCGCTGTAATTGGCTGGCTGAGAGGGATGAGGGTCATTAGGTATAGGTGACGGTCTCGGCCCCTTCACCACACGAGCTCAGATTAGGCGAGCTAGATGTATGCGCCTCTACACGTTTCCAGCTTTTCAGAGCCCATCACGGACTTCTGGGAGATACTCGCCTGAATTGTAACTCGTGCTGTGGGATTGAGTGTGGCTATTGAGTGGTTAGTGAGAAGGGATCACTTGTGGGAGGATCATTTCTGCCGTGAAAAAATATGAGTTCTAAAAGCCTTTTCCTCGAGCCTTATTTAAAGGGCTTATATTATGCTGTTTTCGCTTTGTTACATTGTTGTTTCCTCATCAAAAGTACACTTAGTTTTGTGTTTTGGTTCATTCACACATATTTAACACAAACACTGCAGATTTAGGCAGAGTTCTTTTCTCAAACTCCACCTTGTGATGTCATGTGGCAATACAGGAAGTGCTCCACTGTGTTTTCTTTTTGAACTCCTTACACCATCACCAGAATCATTTATAATTGCCAGTTTCTGCTAAACAAAAGGTAAAAGTAGCTGTTAACTTGACATCTCAAGGTGGAACAGAGCATTTTGGTAAACAGACTAATAATAAAGGGTTACTCCAACATGTGTGAATGAAATAAGACACAACTCTTGGTATGTTTCTGATGATGTAACAACATTATTACATGGCTTAAAGTTCACAAGTGTCAATTGTATGTAATATAGGACCTTTAAAGGTGCTCTATGTAACTTTTCTGGTGTATGATCACCACCAACTCTTCTTCATGGAGATTTTATTATGTCCTTGTGTTCCACTGTATTGGGTCTTCTATGTTGAACATTCATAATAACATACTTAAAGGGACAGTCTAGAATTTTGGACATATGACCTCATTTTCTAGTGAGCCAGAGTGTTGGAGACGTGTGGAGACACTTTTTAAAATATTTCATCCAGTCCTTGTATTTGCAGAGGTCTCTGGTGCTAGGTTAGCACATGTCAATGGCCATAGTTAGCCTGCCACTAAAAACAGTCTTATTCACTCCACAAAACACATGAAGCAAATCTATTATTACATTAGACTCTTGATGTAAATGTCTGTGTTGATAGAATAATGTTTGAAATAAAACTAACCTTGCATCACATGTTCGTAAGATAGGTGCTAGGTGATATCAGTCCGCCACTGCCAAGCTTTCTATCAGGAAGTACAACTCACTATTGCTGCTCAGACAGAAATCCTTCAAATGCAAGGTTGTTTTTTCTTCTAAAATTATTCTATCAACACAGACATTTACATCGACAGTCTGGTGTAATAATAGATTTGCTTCGGGTGTTTTGTGGAGTGCGTAAGGCTGTTTTTAGTGGCAGGCTAACTATGACCATTGACATGCACTAGCCTAGCACCAGCGACCTCTGCAAATACAAGGACTGGATGGAATATTTTAAAAAGTGTCTCCACATTTCTGGACTGTCCCTTTAATATGCACCATTCCAGGTAAACACATACATTGGAAAACCAGAAAAGCTACATAGTGCACCATCACTTGAATGGTAAAATAGTCTAAATAAGTAAATAACTTATAATATATGTTTTCTGTTTGAGAGAAGAACTCACCCTAAATATGCAGGGTTTGTGTGTTAATAAAACAAAACACAATTCCATTCATATTTGCTATAAGGAAATAAACATTATAATATAGATCAGAAAATTGCGTAACATGGGCCCTTTAATCCTCCACATTTGGCAACACTCAGAAGTTTGTTTCTAATTAAAGAGTTGGGGGACAGACGCTGGGCACCCACTGCACGACTGCTATTGTGTTTTGCCTAAAAGTACCTCTTAAACATGCAGTACATGTAGTCTACTCATGTTTTTTTGTTTTGTGTAATTAGCGTGAATTGTTTTCATTGTCACACACATGGTCTTTGTTGGCACGGAAACGAAACATTTAACTGACTGCGTTCGGTAATTTGCAGTTATGAAGTTTTGGACCTGATCCTATTTTGTTTTTGGCTACTTGTTCAGAGGCAAATTTTGTCTTTGTACATTCAGAAGACAATGACATATATTTATTTTCCATTTCAGCAAATACCTTTCAATACTCCATTTTATTTTTACGCTTTTGACTCCCCAATTAGTCATGCATTGTCTAGCGTGTCTTGGTCTGAACATTGGAGTACACAGTATTTCTCTGTTCCTAATTTTGAGCTTGATTTTGATGTGCGGCGCCTGTGTGGGTGTAGTGCACTCGGTCTATCTTCCTGTAACTTTTCTCTGAGCTTTAGGCGATAAAAAATGGTCCAAACTGAAAGGAGCTCCGAAGCTTGTGGGAGAGAGGATGAGGTGTGATGCATAGTTACAGTGGTGCGTACGAAAACTGCCTTTGAAATGTACAGTTATGTGGTCGGTGTTCATTGGGGGAGACAAAAATCTATTCACCTAAATATGTTAATATTTGAGTCACAGTACTGGTATTGATACTCTGATACTAGAACCACCATGTTTTTATGGTATACTGTATTTTTAGACCCCCTTTGTTGCACGGTGTTCAGTGGATTTCATATATTTTACTTGTAGAGATTGAACAATATGTTTTTTGTTTTTTTTCATGGCAGATGCTAATACTGATTTTTTTTTTTTTTTTTTTTTTTTTTACAATACAGAGAAACCAATGGCCAACAAGGTCTGATAATAGTTTTGGGCTGATGTGTATGGTGGATTTGGATTATTTTCTCCAAATTATGTCAAGAAAATTCAGTAAAAACTCACTTACAGCCCCCCCCTTTTTTACCATAAACCTATAAGAGAGATGTGTAATATGTTTTGTGCAGTTATCTTTTTGCTTTAATGCATATTCTTAAGGCAGCAGGTCAGCCAAAACTAAATATCAGCCTGTGTTGGAGGTTTAAAGGTGCATTGTGTAACTTTTCTGGTGGAGGGCCCTTCAGATACTTTTCTTCATGGAGATGTTATTGCTTTGTCTGAAATGTTTCACAGTATGATATTATAAATCTTTCTAACTTCATGGAGACCAAACCAGACCAAGTTACAGGCCAGACCTGTGGTAAGGCAACCCCACTTACAGTCAGAACGCCTGTTTTTCTGTTTTTGAGCTATTAAACAACCTGTAATTGAATAAATGTAAGGTAGGGCTGTTTTAATGTCTGTGGAATGTTCCAGGCAGAGCAGTGTCCACGTCCACAGAAATAAGCAGGTGACGGACCCCCAACCTAAAATTTGCATAATGTACCTTTAAAGCTGATAGTTGATAGCCAGGCTGGCGCCACATAGTGCCTCTGCTCAATTTCATTTCTCTCTAGTGACTAGGTCAGGAATTGGAATACAGTAGACGGTTTACAAGAACCCTGGAAGTGCAAGTCCAGGCACCAGCCAATCAGCGAAGAGCCATACATTCTGTGTTGGCAATGATTCCCGAGATTCAGGATTTAAAGTTGGAACTAAGAGAATATTTGGTGAATTTTTTCAAGAGGAAAGATGTTATTGCCCTTCTTCCTACGATATTTAGGAAAAGCTTAATATACCAGTTAGCCCCATTAGCGGTGCATTACATACATCACAACCTAATGCTGCGAGGTCAGATGGTTTCCACAAAGTGAAACTGGCTGATGAATCAAGCTAGATAGCTGATACACTAAAAAGTCCAAATGTTGGCCAAATATATCGACCAACCAATATATCTCTTGTTAATACTGAGTCAAAATTGATCAGTTCTTCCAGCACCTTAAAAGGCAACACTGTGCCTCTAAGTAGGCCTGGCACAATAAATACTATATTGACTTATCATTCAATACATGATGATTATGGAAAGATTGTGGGTGCTTTTTCTTTGTAAAAGTGGAAAAAAAAAAGTTATTTTTCTGCTCTGCGATGAAATTTGAGCTGAAGAGTGGTGAATTATGAACTTCTATGACTCATTATACTCAGATGTCTACTTTTAATTATCATATTTATAAGAAGTTCTGTTCACAGGATTTGAAATGATCCTCATTGGAGTCAGCCTGGTTCAGATCAATTCAAAGGCAGAGTAAACCAATCTGACATCTACCTGGTCTTTTCTTTGGTGAAGAGAGTTGGTAAATTACTTTGAATCATACTATTTCTTTTTAAAACGGAAAAAGCTTTTGGAGCAGCCAGTTGCTCTTGTTCTTCACAAACAGAAGCATTAGCAAAAGATCAGTCCAATATGGTTTCCATTTTGAATATTTTGGCTTAAAAACTGTACAGCTGCATCTCTAAACCATGAGAACGTGCCTATATAGAGCTGTCTAGATGGCTCTTAGGACTAAAGTAGAGTCCCACCACACCTATGTCTTCTGATATTTTGCTGCAATACAATTAATATAGTATTCATTTCATGTTCGCTTTATCTCATGGCTGTTAAAGGTCTTGTATTACACAAAAATTGCCTCATGTAAGCTTTTAGTCATGTTAGAATATTGTTGCCTCCTCAAAAACATGCCTGGAGTTGTTTTGTTTCATTCACACATGTTTGAGTATCCCTTTATTATTAGTCTGTCTACATCTCCAAAGCTCAAAATTCTCTTTTCCACCTTGTGATGCCATGAATTTGTAGTTTTTAAGTTAAGAGCTACCTTTTACCTTTAGTTCAGTAGAGACTGGCAGTTCCTGGACTGAAATTATCCAAATGATTCTAGTGAAAAATGCATGGAGTTTAAAAACCACAGTGGTGCACTTCCTGTATTACCACATGACATCACAAAGTCGAACAGAGTGTTTTTGGTTTGTGTGAAGAACACAACCTAAATATGCAGGGTTTGTGTGTTAAACTTGTGAATGAAAACGTAACTCCAGGTATGTTTGTGATGAGAAAATAACATTGTAACAGATCAGAAAATAATGTAATATGTGCCCTTTTATATGTATGTTGTTTTTTTTTTTTCAGGACTTTAAAGCTGGTCTCGGTATCGCTGAAGTAGAACTGACAGCTGCCCATATAAAGGACCTGGATCGAAGGAGCTTTGAGATCAACACGCCCTTCAAAAACTTTTGGTACGTACTGTGCACTCAATATTTTCATTAACTGAAGATGTAATTGTCAACACAGGGAGTTGGTAGATAATTTTACTTGTTAAGTGAAATTTACTGTCAAGGGAAATTTACTCGAATCGTAAATAAATCAAAATCAAATCTAATAAAACTTTCTTAATTCAATTTTAAAGGTGCATTGTGTAACTTTTCTGGTGGAGCGTCTGTCAAATGCTTTTCTCTCTGGAAATGTTATTGCTTTGTCTGGAATGTTTCACAGTATGGTATTAAACTTTTCTATCTTCATGGAGATCAAACCAGACCAAGTTACAGGTCAGATTTGTGTAGAGGCAACCCTGCTCAGTCAGTCCCTTTTTTTTATTTCTGAGCTATAAAACCACCTGTAATTGAATAAATGTGAGGTAGAAAACTGTCATACTGTGGAATATTCCAGGCAGAGCAATGACAAAAAATGACATTGTGCACCTTTAAGTATAGCAAAATTTATTCGTAGTTTTTCCAGTGCAGGCAGGCTTGTAGTCACCTCGGAAATTCCTTCGTAACAATGAGTCTCTGGTGAGTTTGGATGTGTGTGGACCAGCCTCTTCAGGTCAGTGCTGTCAGGGCGAATAGGGCGCAGCGTTGAAATCACTAACTATCAATTAGAGGCTGTTATTGAGGCTCCCCAGGTGTTCCACGCAGATACGGGGGCCTCGGTGGGACACAAAGCTTTGAGGTGACATTGGTCCCCGTGGGCTCTGGATCGATGAGTGTAGCTCTTGTTTGTGCTGTAATGGCCCATTTAGAATACAAGCGTCACCGCGGCCTGGACAATGCCGCACACTTTGGCTGCTTGTGCTTCTTGGCTGTTTTCTTTTTGGTTAAAGATTTTCCCCTCATTCCTCCACCTGTCTGCTGTATGTCCCCATCGATCTGTTTGCGTCAGATGCCGTAACGGGCCCCGGCGTTGGGCAGATTTGTTAATGCACAGGATGTAATTGGCATTCTCTGTGCTGCAAAAAAAGACGTGCAATTGAAATGAGCTCGAGTCTTCTGAATTGTTTTGATGAGGCGATTGTTGTGACTGCCTCTGTGTATGTATGTGTGTATGTGTGTATTTGCGTGTGCGTGCGTGTGTGTGCCTGTGGCTGTGTGTGTCAAATCGATTGCAGTCTCTGGGAGCGTTCTCTACCTGCTCAAGGTGGGGATTAGTGCGAAACTCATCTAATCACTTTAAGCTGTGGAGACTCACTTTGGCTTTTCTATTGTTTTGCTGCCATTAAACGGACAGAGCTGTGAGTCCACTGCGGCTGACACAATAGCCCACTTTATGAGGAGATGGAAGTCAAAGGGAGAAGGCTGCAGTCGGAGAAAGCTAAAGTTAGCGCGTGTGATCAGAAAGCACTCCCTCTAAAGTAAAGCCACGGCTAAACGCCTCGCTCAAGGGCATACTAAAGAAAATCTCTGTTCATCTTGTTGTCAGTTTGTTTGTCTTTTCAAACTTTCACAGGCAGACATATTTCTGCTTTCAACTGAAAATTCATTTTAATAACAAACCCAAAGTCAAGGTCCTGTCTGGATTTTAAACATGTGGGCTGTTGTGCATGTGTCAGGCTTTTGAATACAAACAGCCCCACTTTGACTCATGGATACAAACAATGAAAAGCTATAATATCCACTCCACTAATTCCGTGTCCTATAGCTGGGTTTTGGATGACATCACACCATTATATAGGCCAATATTAAAGGTGTATTGTGTAACTTTTCTGGTGGAGGGTCCGTCAAAATATTTACTTCATGGAGAATGATATTAAACCTTTCTGTCTTCATGGAGACCAAACCAGACCAAGTTAGAGGTCAAATCAGTCAGAATGCCTGTTTTTCTAGGGATTTTTGAGCTATAAAACCACCTGTGATTTAATAAATGGTAGAGCTGTTTAATGTCATACTGTGGAACATTCCAGACAGTTACACAGTGCACCTTTAAGGCACATAAATGGTAGTTCTCACTGGTGAAGTCGCCTTCAGTGACTGCCTCTCCACAGATTTGACCTGTAACTTGGTCTAGTTTGGTCTCTATGAAGGTAGAAAGGTGATAAGTAATGCCACACTGTGAAACATTCCAGACAAAGTAATAACATTTCCATGGAGAAAAAAGCATTTGACAAACCCTCCACCAGAAAAGTTACACCTTTTAGTGGGAGTGTCCCATTTATTTCAGGGCACTCAAACTATTCACTCATTTATTAACTACAATACACTTGAAGGGAAGTAAGAAATGCCATCCACTCTGCCACTCTTGATTAAAGCTTTTAGTGAGCATCAAATAATATTATGTTCGATTGGCAGCTCCACTTAATCTCACAGGCTCATTTGAGAGTAGAGTGCCTGTTAAAGGGGTCATATTATGCTATTTTTAGATATTTAGTTTTGAACAAAAGCATCACTAGTAGTCATCATTTTATGTTTTGTTCATTGTAAACTGCAATTTTCATCCTAAAATGATTATTGTGAGCTATTTGTCATGTTATAATGCTGTTATTTTATCAAAAACATACCCAGAGTCATACTTTGTTTCATTCACAGATGTTTGAGTAAACCCGTATTAATAGTTTGTCTACATTACCAAAGATCAAAATGTTCTGTTCCACCAAGTAGAGATTGGAAAGTGCTGAAATTATCTCAATGATTCTAGAGTTTAAAAACACAGTGGAGCACTTCCTGTACCATATAACATCACAAGGTGGGAGTGTTTTCTGTTTGAGAGAAGAACTCAGCCTAAATACGCAGGGTTTGTGTGTTAAACGTGTGAATAAAAATGGGTACAGTGTGTTTTTGTAGCACCGACATCATAACATGGATCAGAAAACAGTGTAATAGGGGAAAACTGAAAATGTTTGTCTAAGTCTAATACTAGCTGGCTTGTGATTATGTATGAGACTTGTTTAGCAGTGCAAAAAATCAACTCACCTGTTGTAGTTCTAACTAAGGGCCTGTTTACACGAGAACGCTTGCAGGTAAAAACAACAAAATATTTTATCGGAAGTGCCTTTCGTTTAGACAGTGACAGCGTTTTTGGAGCTTAAAGGGATAGTTCGGGTTTTTTGACATGAATCTGTATGTCATCCCCGTGAGCAGTGTCGTGCATCCACACTGACTTACCCCCGAAAACGTCCGGTGAGCCGAGATCCTGTCCGTTTTCGGTACTGACGAAAGTAGTCCGGCAAGTTGGCTGGGGACATTAAAATAAAGCATTTTTCTTCTCAAAACAATATGTGTTCAAAAGAGTGATACATTTGCATCACAGAACCATCGTCCTCAAAAAAAGTCAGACCTCATAATAGCTTGGCACTATTTTCTTTTCGTTCGTATCACTGCGCAAAAATCTGAAACCACCCTCCAGAGTGGTTGAATACGCTCCGCTGTAGCCTTTCCGTCTACACTGCCCAAGACGCAAAATTCTAGTCAGATCTGCTCGTGTACGTGTTTACGTCATATACATCACCACCTATCCGCCTGGCTTGCTTACCCAATCGATTTCCACACACTTTTGCGTCACCGTATGCACACAAATGTCCTCCTGAAAGTGTTAGTCTAAACACAGACTAAAAAGTGAAGACGCAACACCACTTCTGTGTCTTCTGTTCAGACAGTCATCATATAAACGTAGCCTGAGTCAGCTTTTTCTAGTCAGATTGTGTTCAAATAAAGCTCGAATTAACAGCCCAGACAGAGCAGTGCTTACAGTTAGCATCACAGCACTCCCCCAGGAAATGTTGGTGACTTCATTTGGAAAGTATCAACACAGGAATACTCAAACGTGCATGAATCAGTTGAAATAGAACTTTGAGTGAATAACAGAAGATGCTTATAGCAAGGTTAAAGTCTTGTACCAGTCGATTTTGCACAATGTGTCTCCTTTAACAGTGACTTGCCCCACACATGCACACGCTTCGGGGACCTGCCTCATGCCTTCACCTGCTCCTCTGCGCTTTGGGGCCCCATGCAAACTCAGTGAGAGCAGTCATCTCTTTAGACAGGCCCTGGGCAGTAGCCGGTAGGCACAAAACATCTGCCCCCAATCAACCTATTGATCCGGGCCAGGCCACATCCTCACCTCCAGGCAAATATCCCCTCCGCTCCTTCTCTCCTCTTCTTCCTCTCACCTCCTCTTCTTCACTTCTTCTCTCTGGCTTACTTTACACTGCTGTTCACGTTGCCATGGAGACTGGTGGTCCCATTACTTCTAGCTAAGTGCCTTCCTAGGTCTACATTTTTTTAACTCCTAATTTTATACCACTGTCGATCAGTCTGTCTGGCTTGTCTTTTACACTCTCACTAAATAGCTTGTTAAATTCACCTAGTTAGCTAATTTTAGACACATTCACTGCATATAAAGAGTTGGGTGTAGTTAAAACACTATTGGCAGCATCAGCAACTTCAGTCTGCCTCTGCACACTGTCTCCAGTGCTCATTAGTTTGTAATGGACACAGCACATGTCTGTGTTTAAGCTGTTCTCTCACTCCGTACAGGGGGAGACAGCTGAATGGCAGACAGTGACTAATGGACGTGCAAGCCTAATATGAATCCTGTATTAAACTGTTGAAATAAGCAGAGATGGGTAGGAAATTGTGCTTCTTGAAGTAGATAGAGGATGCCATACTTTTACTTCTACTTGAGTAATATTGTGTAACAGTATTCTTTCTTAAATAAAAGTTTTGGCTTCTCAACTCCGCACCCTTTCTTAAATCTGCCCTTAAGACATATTTCTTTGCTTTGACATTTAATACAATTTAAAGGTTCTATATTACACAAAATTGCTTCTTGTGAGAAACACTTTGGTAAGCCTTTGTTGTAAATGTGCTATAGAAATAAAATTGACATTGACATTTCCACTGTGAGTCGACAAGTGACAAAAGCTTTATGTCGACAAAATATGAAATTATGTGAACATTTGTGTTCTCTGCACCGCTTCTTATATGATTTAGAAGTTTTCATTTCTGTCGTTTATTGCTTTTTGTGCATTATTTTACTTTAAATTAAAGTTAAATAATGCACAATTAAAGCATGTTAAATGCTCTATATTAACCAAAATTGACTCTTGTGAGCTTTAAGCCATGTGAGAATGTTATTACCTCATCAAAAATATACCCAGAGTTGTGTTTTGTTTTATTCACACTTACACGTTTGAGTCATCCTGCTGTATTAGTCTGTCTACATTGCCAAAGCTCAAAATGCTCTGTTCTGCCTAGTGATGGGTCCATGTACCATCCGTTCTTTTGAATTTCAATTAAGAACGAAAAACAATAAAATGGGAAAACAGTTTATTTCATTATTTTTCATTATTCCGTTTTAGTGTCAAACTGAAAAAAACTGATTTTGACTTGAATTCCCAATATTTAATTTACAGTTTACTACAAATAACACCAATCAAAAAACAGTCTTGATGCCTATTTTAATTTTGATATTTTATTCTCTCTGGTTTATATGCTCCGGAAGTTATACTGCTTAGAGCGTCGCATGTGAATTCAGTGTCAACCATTGATGTATAATAAAAAACAATTTTTGTTATACTTCTATGGTGTCAACTGAACAAAGTTTATCGCCTCGCTGCTACCTCTTTCTCGTCATGGAGTTCAACAATTACTTTCTAAGATGCGAAAGTAAACACGTCGCTATAAAAGAAGATGTCCAAAAAAGTCCTTCTAGCAGCAGTACCGGAGAGAATAAAATATCCAAATTAAAATAGGCACTGAGACTGTTTATTGATTGATGTTATTTGAAATAAACTTTAAATTAAATATTGGAAATACAGGTCAAAATCTGTATTTTTATTTATTTATTTATTTATTTTTATTTTTTATTTTTTATTTTATTTTGACACTGAATAAAACTTCTGGAAATAAGTCATGAAATATTTGACTTTCCTGAGAAAATTCAGCTTTTTGAATGAGTTAATGTAATGTGTCTGTAGTTTTTATCATATTACCTTCAATTGTATACATATTATTGTGAAGAAAAAATAAATTTCTCTTCTGTCTATTGAGTCTGTGAGTAGATTATTATTAATAGCCCTTTTCTGTCTTCACTTTTCAACTTTTCAACTACTCATTCTAAAATATCTTCAGAAAGTGTCGTGCATTAGCACAATAGATTTGGGTAGAGTGAGTGGAGAGTGGAGACAGATTGATTTACCTGGCCCTCCACTCAGGACCTAACCTCTCTATCAATTTCATCAAGTTTATTGCAATCACACTTCACAGTGCCCCTCCCCTAAAAAAAAAAAGTAGTCCGCCCTTCCACAACCCTGCCAAACGCTACTGTGCTGTTTAATTGCTCGCTCAAATTAAATCGATAGCAGTGAGGCATTTTGTCATTGCGGTCTGTGTGTGTGTGTGTGTGTGTGTGTGTGTGTGCATGTGTGTGCATGTGTGTGTGTACTAAAAATCAATTGTTGTAGCTTCACAGCAGAGTCGGAGAAGGAGAAAGAGGGGTGGATTGAAGCAGTCCAGGAATCGATCTCCGAGACACTTTCCGACTACGAAGTGGCGGAGAAGATCTGGTTCAACGAGGCCAACCGGAGCTGCGCAGACTGCAGGGCGCCGCAGCCGGAGTGGGCGTCGGTCAACCTGGGCGTGGTCATCTGTAAGAAGTGTGCAGGTGAGGGGCACTTGGGTTGCTAGGAGACAAAGAGTTCATGCCCTTGCTTACTCGTAGCTGTACTTCCCACTTACTGACTGTCCAGATCGAAGAGAGCAACAGGTCAGAATAACTTTGCTAAATGGGGTCATTTGGGATTTTGAACATTACTTGAACGTTGGAGGTGGTTTTAATCCCAAAGGCGTTAAAATGGCTGAAATGTTTTACCAGTTTAAATATCTTGCAGTCCAGTGAAAAAGTACATGTTTTGCAGATGGTAGCTTGACTTGCTCTGGGGAAGATTTGTTTTTGTTTTTTTCATGTAACTTTTCTGGTGGATGGTTCGCTACATGCTCATTTCCATGACAATCAGGTGGCAAGCCCTAGCCAAGCTGGCACCACCTAGTGCCTCTGCTCAATCTCATTTCTCTCCAGCAACTAGGTCAGGAATCAGAATACACTAGATTGTTTGCAAAAACCCCGGAAGTGCGAATTCGGGCACCAGCCAATCAGCGAAGAGCCATACATTCTGTGCTGGCAACGACTTCCGACATCTAGGATTTAAAGCCGGAACAAAGAGAATGTTTGGTGAATTTTATCAACGGGAAAGACGTTATTTCCCTTCTTTCTATGGGATTTGGGAAAAGCTTAATATACCCTTTAGGCTCGTTAGCGGTGCATTGCATACGTCATGACCCAATAGCAGCGATTGGTTAAATGAAAAAAAGTACCCACCTACCGTCAAGCGAACGAATCCTAATGCTGCGAGGACATACTGTTTCTACGAAGTGAAACTGGCTGATGAATCAGGCTAGTACCTCTTTAATGCGTTTACTTTTTTGCTTACATTGACCTCCTGTACCATCATGCAGGTAACTTTGTGTAGTAGTTGGAGACTTTTGACCTCAAGGCCCAGTTAGACAGATATCTTTAAGTTGTTTTTTTTTTCATTCTAGATTGATACACTGCAAATTTCTCTGATCAGGTCAAGATTTTAAAAGTTATATCAGGTTATTCATCTTGTTTTCAGACGTATTATCTCCTTACTAGATCTGAAACTGCTTAATTCTAGTCTAGAGGTAGTTTATTTTAAGACAACTTGTCAAGTAAAATTATCTTGCTGCATGGACAGATAATTTCACTACTTTTAAGTCATTTTCAAGTTTATATCTTACATTTTGGACAGGCTTTTCTGCAGTATAATGACTAGAACGAACATGAGCGAGGTGATGATCAAATAGAACGTGTAGAGATAATTTCTATTTGTTTCTATTTTTAAGTCTAGTTAAAACTAATAATAGGACCTTTGAAAATTTGAGCATGATTAAGCAGCATACACGGTGCACTGTTGATTTGTGTGTGTGTGAGACGATGTCCGTTTGTCCCTGTGCGAGTCTGTGTCTAACCCAGGGCCACTTTCAGAATAAGATCTCAGGTGATAAGACACTTATGGGAGCTGGCATCGGGCCCTAGACTCCCTGTAATCTGTTGGGTAAAGCTGGACGCTCAGATGAAATGACAACAAAGATTAGGCTCCAGGCGGGAACTTGGGGGATCCCGAACAACTCTTTGACCCGCTAAACGTGATTATGGAGCAGTGGCCGTCATGCTAGCCGCTGCCGGATATGTATGATTCTTTTTACATGCTGCTACACATACGCAATCCGCTCCACTTTTTTTCTTCAGGTCTGAGATTTCTCCTGGAGCTTTAATGCGATTCTCCACCTCACCTCTCCAAAGTCCATGTAATTGGTACGCATCAGATATCACACATCCTTTTTTTTCAAACCGCTCTAAATGATTTCATTTGCAGGGCTGTTTAATATTACATTTTGTCGACACACAGAGACATGGAGGGAGCGAGGGAGAGACAGTGAATATCTGCAACTAAGAAAGCTGTCCTCACTCTCCATTCTACGCTTCTTAAATTAGGCGGTGGTCCATTTCGAATACCAACGACTGACTGGGCTTTTAATTAGCGCGCTCGTGTCACGTTCAATAAAGAAAAATGCTGAACAAGAAGAAGAGGAGTGGAGTAATGAGAGGGCTAATGCTGAAAATGATCTAAGATGGACTTTCCTCTTTTCGTTTAAGACATAGTGAATTTTAATGACCCTTACTTTGGCTCTATAGAGAGGAGGGCTACTGTAGTGCTTTCTTCATCATCAAATATCGTCTTTATATCATATTGAAACACACTTTATTTAATGAGATTGACTGTTTGCCTGTAATTAGGAAAAATCTATGCCGCTTATAACCACCCATATAAGAGAAACCAGCATACACAATCGCATTAGAGCATGACCCACTTTTGATTATCGCCATTGACGACCAGAAGTATCCCACAAGAGTGTTAGGGATGTTTTGACCCAGTTAAACAGTGGCCACCATGGTTTGTGCTGTAAAATACTTCAGAATAGCATTTATATACTTAAGTATGTATTTTTATTAAATTTAAAGGTTCTGTATTACGCAAAATTGACTCTTGTGAGCTTTAAGTCATGTTAGAATGTCGTGCCTCCTCAAAAGCATATTTAGAGTTGTGTTTTGTTTCATTCACACATGTTTCAGTAACCCTTTATTATTAGTCTGTCTGCATCTGGGTCCAGTCAAGCGGTAACGGAGGGAAACAGGGGCAGATTTTTTACATTCAAATAGCTCTTATTCAGAAACTAGTGGGACTATTGAAATAAGTAAGGTATTAGAATTCAGGAAAAAGTTAGCACTCCAACAGGGTAAAGTTAAACCTAAAACTCATGTCTGTAACAGAGGGAGTGAAATATGCTGCACTTTTTGGGCAATAAATCCAAACAGCGATAACTATCGGTTCTCACTTACATATCCTTAACAAACTGGTTTGAATGAGAGATAGTGCTCCAATTTTTAAGATTCTTTTTGACAGTTTTACATGTTTTTTTTACTTCCACCCAGATAATAAGTATTCAGTGACAATGACATACTCTATTTTTGCTACAGAACACTGAAATCATAAAAATAAACCTGTTGTTTTTCTCAAAAGCTGGTCCACTTTTATACACAACTGAGGTCCCAGACTCCTAATGTGAAGGCAAAAAAAAAAAAAAAAACGTCCCCAAACCCAACACGGAGACGTCTGCTGGCAACAGTTGCTATGGCGACTCCCAAATGCAGAGCTCAATGCCACAGTTTTACTTCTCTCATCACACGGGCGGGACTGAGAGCCGGAGGAGTCAATGGGACAGTTTTTAATTGGAGGTGAAGACCTTGGAGGTTTTGGGTAATTTTATTTTTTTGAATGAACCACCTCCATATTTTTACCCTTTGTTGTCTTGTTCTTTAAGCTGTCTGTAAAAGAGGACACTGGACAAACTGGTCTCCATCGTGGACATTAGATTATAGAGGAACAGAGGAGCTCATTCTCCAACAGGCTCCAAAAACTGCTCAAAAATGTGCAATGTGCAAAAATATCAAAATGACGTGATACTAAATTTGCCGATACAGTATTGTTATCATGGACTGCTGTATTGATATATTGGCAAGATAATTTTTTGGTATCTTTCAGCTAGTTTTTTTTGTAACTGCACTAGGCAGCTTGTTTTGCAATATACTTGACATATTTACTCTTTTAACGATTAAAATAAATGTATTTTGTATGAACTTTGCACAAGTATTGTTAAAATGTATTCTTCAAAAAACAGCACCATATTACAGAGTATCAATATATCGGTTATCACATGTATCGCCTTATCGTGATAACATCATATTGTGAGCCATATAGCAAGTATCGTATTGAATCATTATTGTCGAAGTTTTCAACTTGTCCAAGAAAGGGTGGAAGTATGATTTCAAAAGAGAACTAAGGCTACGTTCAGACTGTAGGGCTTAACACTCAATTCGGATTATTTTGTGAAATCCAATGTTTTTGCGAGGTCTTTCACATTTCCAATTAAATGTAACTTGTATGTGAACTCCAGGGTGAACATTAAACGGCCCAAAAATGTCCCGCATGCACACTGGAGGACACAACGACGTCAACCACAGGGAGCGTGCTCTGTGTTTACGGAAGTTGTCCAAACATGGATGCATTGAGCACCTGGCGATTTTAAAGTTCCTCTTGTATCGGAGCCAGAACATGTACAAGTTACTTGTTTTAAGGAGGAGATTGAGAAGGAGAAGGACGAGGTTTTTGGCCCTGGCATTTTGCGGGACAGTGGCAGCAATGACCGTTAGAAGGAACGTGTGGATATGGATACATAGTCAAGAGTGGTGAGTGGCCTACTTCAGCGCAGAATAGTGACGTTTGTGGCTTGTTGATAACGTGTAGGTCGGATGAATGCGCTTTGGCGGTTCAGACTGAATTCGCATATCAAAAGATCGGATATGTATCAGTTTTAGGACCACATATCGAAGTGGCCTGGGTTGCATTTGAAAAAATCTGATCTATGTCGTTCAGACTGTCATTAAAAGATCAGATACAGGTCACATAGAGGCCAAAAAATCGGATTTGGGTCACTTCAGGCTGCAGTCTGAACGTAGCCATAGTATGATCTTTGAGTGTCCAACCCCCTGGACTGTGCTTCCAGAGGAGGTTTATAAAGCAAGTGGTGAGACTATGAAGAGCAGTTAGTCAGCAGTATGCCACAATTTAGATAGTAGTAGGCCATTGGTGTGCCAAGGGAAAATCATGGTGTAAATATAGCTTTTGTGTGTCAATGTTAAACTGAAATTCTCTTACAATGATGAGGGACCCTGTGATTCCAAGCCCTGCTCCATACAACTGTACAAACATGGGTAACCCTATGCCCTGTCAATCATCATTTCATCTTTACACTGTTTCTACTTAACCACTTCTTATTTATAGCTGAGATATATTTGTATTAGTATATTTCTATATTTTATTTTTACTTGTACATACATTTATATAATTACGCCTTATTTGACTCTGGTCTCTTGCTATTTTTGCTTCTTATTTTGAATTTAGTATTACCATTTATATCAGTGCTTTTTGTTATTATAATATGATTTGTGTGTGATTTGTGAGCTCCAGTGTCCAAATAATCTCCCTTGAGGATCAATAAAGTTTGTCTAAATCTAAGTCTAACAGCAGCTAGCATGCTAACTCACACTTCCTGATAATTGGACAGACAGAGCTGCTTGTAGAGATACAGGCCCATAAACTTCTGAGCCCCTCTATTTTCTACACATCTGCATTGTTCCTACACATTCTAATTTTCCTTGTGGATTAATAAAGTTCGTCTTAGTCTAAAAAAGGGAAGATATTTACAGCAGGCTATATATACTAGCATGTGAAGTTTTCCTTGCGTTGTCAGGAGCATGTGCACATTTTTAGCTTCATTACCTTTACACAAGTGAAAATGGTCCTGGGGCGCGTTATGCCTCGAGTGGATGGAGCAAAAACAGCAGGAGAGGTATATTTTTCACTTGTTCACCGGCAAAAGTGACAGCATCTGCCTCTTCAGAACCCCGCGCCAAGTGGGAGATCTCTGCTCCAATACTGAAAGTCTGCTGTTGTCCCTTTTACTTTTGGGATTAGAGGAACCTGATTTAAACACCCCATAATCCATCAGTGGTTGACATTTTAATGCCGGTTTCATGCACAATTATATGACTACAGGGTGAGTGGGGAACCCTGCTATTTATAGTGTCACCTACAGCATTGCAGCGTGAAGCTCAAAGGGAGAATTGTACAGAAAGGCACTGCAAAATATAGGGCAGGTGGAGTTGCTGTTATGACCACAATCAGTGCATATAACATCAGGCTTAAAGGTGTATTGTGTAACTTTGTGGTTGGACGCCTATCGCCTTCTTGTTTCTATGGATATGTCAGTGCTCTGCCTGTAATGTTCCACAATATGACATTAAACAGCTCTGCCTTATATGTATTCAATTACAGGTGGTTTTATTGCTCAAAAAACACCAAGAAAAACAAGAATTCTGACTGTGAGCGGATTTGCCTCTCCATAGATCTGACCTGTCTGGAGCCCAAAGTTTGGTCTCCATGATGCTAAAAAGGTTTAATGCCATAATTTGCAACATTCCAGACAAAGCAATAACATTTCCATGGAGAAAAACAGGTGGCGAACGCAACACCAAAAAAGTTGCACAGTGCACCTTTTAAGGAGCCCATATTGTGTTATTTTTAAAATTTATGTTATAATGTTGTTTCCTCATCACAAACACACCTTTTTTCCCACATGTTTAACTCAAAAACTGTGCAAATTTAGATAAAGTTCTCTCAAACTGAAAACACTCTATTCCACCTTGTGATGTCATGTGGTAATACAAGAAGTGCTCCACTGTTTTTCAACTCCATACACCTTTACGAGAATCATTTGGATGATTTCTTCTCTGGAATTGACAATGTCTATTGAACAAAAGGTAAAAAGTAACAGATAACTTGAAAACTAGCACATCATGACATCACGAGGGGCAATAGAGCATTTTGAGCTTTGGAAATGTAGAAGGCCTAAAAATGTGTGAATGAAACAAAACACAGGTGTGTTTTTGATGAGGTAACAGCATTATAACATGACTAAAAGCTCACAAGAGGCAATTTTGCATCATATAAGACCTTTAACAAGAGCTGAACATGTCTGGATAAGCAGTGCCTTAAAAGGTCCTGACTTAATTTACATTTTTACATGTAGTTTAATTTAATCTATTACTCCTAATTGGGATTGGGACCTAATTGGGCTTTGATTTGTGGTGGTGGAATGACTCTTCTTTGTTGGATTGTCAACTATCTGAAAATCAAAATTCTTTCCACATGATTGATCATTATTTAGTTTTTTTTTTTTGTCAAATTAAATTGTCTTTTAAAAATAATTTCCTAAGATAAAAACACACACTTTTCATCTTTGGCCCCCCACACAAAGAAAGTCAAATTTCTTCCTCCAAAATTTGAACTCTGATTCAAACCACATGTTTTTCTTTTACTGCGGATATCTCGATTAAAAAACTTCAAGCGGACCATTGATGATTGAAAATGACAAAAGCTGGTTCTCAATTAAAATTCTATTAATTGCACAGCCTTAATTACAACTACCCTTTTAAACCAATCGCAACTAAAAAAAAAAAAATCACCACAAATGTACCTTGAAGGGCTAGTATTACTCTATTTTCTGATCTTTCTACAATATATGTCAGACATGTCAAACTCAGGACTGGGGGCCAAATTTGGCCTGCGATATATTTATATTTGCCCCGTTAGATCATATCAAATATGTATTAGAGCTGGTCCGTGGGCTACAAATAGGCCATAGAGACATTATTTATTTAAAATGTTATTATTTTATATTATTCTTGTTCTGGATTCAGTGTTTAAGCAAAACTTATTAAACATTTATTTTAATAAGAAAATATTTAACATTACATATCTCGAAAGAAGAGAAAACATGCAAATGTTGCTGAAATTTTTTCAATAAATATTTAGTTTGTCCCAGTGACTTAGTCCCAGTTTTTAATTTTGGCGCTCTGTGAATTTGAGTTTGACACCCGTGATCTATGTTATGTTGTTTCCTCATCACAAACGTACTCAGTTGTGTCATGTTTCATTCACACGTTTAACACCCAAATCACACAGTATTTGTGTTTGAAACATGACATATAGGCTGAATTTAGGCTGAATTCTTCTTTCAAATCTGGTAATACAGAAAGTACTTCACTGTGTTTTTAAATGCCATGCACCTTCACTAGAATCATTTGAATCATTTCAGCTCTGGAATTTCGAATCTCTACTGTACTCAAGCTAAAAAGTAGCCATTGACTTGAAAACTACTGCTTCATGACATCACAAGATGGAACAGAGCATTTTGAGCTTTAGAGATATAGACAAACTAATAAACCAGGATTACACAAATGTGTGAATGAAACAAAACACAACTCCAGGTATGTTTTTGAAGAAATAACAGCATTATAACAAGGCTTAAATCTCACAAGAGTACAGTTTGTGTAATATAGGACCTTTTAAAAATGAACTGCAGCATATCCTCACTGAACATCTGTCACATTTGCACATATATGCCTTGATTCTCTCTTATATATTATAGATGTCTGACCTGTCTCTGGCCATAAGCACCCCAAGCAGCCCCCCTCTCACCCAAATAAACAGGCCGACCAGCAAACACAATGAATTACTCATGATTCATTAGCAATTAATAGGCCTCGTTCTGTGCTTTCATTTCCAATTAGGGGGAGCTGAAGGGACTGAGCGCGTCTGTTGTGAAAGTCACGCTCCGATTCTCCGTCTCCTAACTGCCTGCTGCTTTATTATTTATTCCATCATTGGCATTTAGAGTGCGTTTGCTGGTACACTAAGGAGATGTTCGGGGAAATTACGTATGTCTTAATTTGTGTAAAAGTGCAGAGGCTGTTTTTAAATGCGTCAAATGTGTTTCCGTTTGTGTTTCAGGGCAGCACCGCTCCCTCGGCCCCAGTATATCCAAGGTCCGCAGCGTGAAACTGGACAGCAGCATCTGGAGTAATGAGCTGGTGGAGGTATTCTCTTTGATAATTGTTGTGAAGCTTGGTCTGGGTACCTAATGAATTTGGCACCTGAACCGTACTTTTTTTTTTTTTTCAATTGTATTAATCATTACATAGATCAGGAGTTGGAAGACCAGAGGAATGTGCAGCAAAATTGTCAGATAGAAGTCAGATTTTTTGCTGCACTCGTAAGTGCTGTGCGCTCGATGCCGTAGCTCAGAGCAGAGGTGATTGACAGCAGCTTCTGTAGTGTCCATATTTATTTAACCTCTTCCCACTCACTGGCCACCGCGGTTTTGGGGGCTTTACCCATGTTTGCGTGTGTGGAGGAGATATGGAGGAGGAGAGATAGGTGGGTGAGAGGTAGGTGGAGGAGGAGAGATGGAGGAGGAGGAGAGGTAGGTGGAGGAGGAGGGATGGGTGGAGGAGGAGAGATAGGCAGAGGAGAGGTAAGATGGGTGGAGGAGTGGTGAGTTGAGGAGAGATGGATAGGAGCTAGATGGGCGGAGGGGAGATGGACGAAGGGGAGGTGGGCGGAGGAGAGATGGGCATTGCAGAGATGGTTGCAGGAGAGATAGGCGGAAGAGAGATGGGCAGGGGGAGGAGCAATGGGTGGAGGAGAGATGGGCGGAGGGGAGATGGGCGGAGGGGAGATGGGTGGAGGAGAGATTCACGGAGGAGAGATGGCCATTGCAGAGATGGGCGGAGGAGAGATGGGCAGAAGAGAGATAGGCAGAGGTGAAATGAGCGTTGGAGAGCGGGGTGGAGGAGAGGAAAGATGAGCGGAAGAGCAGTGGGTGGAGGGGAAGATGCAATTGAATGGAATCAAGGAATAATGGTCACATCAATAGCAGTAGAAGTAGTAACTATATATTAAAGGTTTAATATAGGTTGTAATCATTTTACAGTATTTGAAATAATTTATTACTGCACAGAATTATCTGGTGCTTTTCCATAGTTGCCTTAACTTCACTCCCCTTATTCTGTGTTGGATTTCACAGTTGCCCTGTAGTTGCCCTGAGAGGTAAACATGACTATGCCCCATTGAGATCAATCACTCACACATCAGATTCATGCACACAGGTCAAACAGGTCAACTAAGTGAAGTGTCTTGCTAAACTACACAACAACAGTATGCACTGATCAGAGCTGGGGTAGAAACAGCAACCTTTAGTTATGTGAGCAAACACTGAGCCAGTTATCAATATGGAACACCTCCATGTGTTCTTTTTGCCCCACAGTTGTTCCTGGAGGTAGGGAACCAGAGAGCCAACAGTTTTTGGGCGGCTAACCTCCCCGCTGAGGAGGAACTCTACATTGGTGCATCGGCTGAGCTGAGAGCCACCTTCGTCCGCAGGAAGTACAGAGAAAGGAAGTACTGCAGACTGGAGGAGTACGACACCATGGAGCAACTCAACCAGGTGACTAAGTGTCCATTACACTATTTTCTGATCTATGTTATAATGTTGTTTCCTCATCACATACCTAGAGTTTCCTTCACACATGTTTAACACACAAACTCTGCCTATTTAGGCCGAGTTTTTTTTTTTTTTTTCTCAAACGGAAAACACTGTTCCACCGTTTAATGTCGTGTAGTAATATAGGAAGTACTTAACTGTAACATCTGGAACAGAGTATTTTGAGCTTTGTAGATGTAGACAGACTAATAAACCAGGATTATTCAAACGTGTGTATAAAGCCAAACACAACTCCATGTTTTTGAGGAGATGAACAAAAACTCACAATAGTCAATTTTGCATAATATAGGACCATTAAATGTATTTTCCTCATTAAAGTATATATAGAACTGCACAGTTAAGGACTGGTTGTGGTTTCTGTTCTTAAGCACCTATTGATTGCTCTATATTTAATTAAGAGCTGTCACCAATAGAAAAAAAGTATCCAATTTACCACTGTCAGAAGGTGTCATGATTATACAGAAAAACAACACAAAGGCTCTACAGTCCCTGACAAAAGTCTTGTCACTTATCCATTTTGTAGAAACAAAAGTTTATAACCTGACTTTAAATTTATCGATTGGTTTTAGAAATGTCTCATATGAAAGCTAAAACCCTCCCAAATTATGCTCAATATACTAAAATTAATTTGCTTCACTGAAGAAAGATTGATCATTTAATGAACACAGAAAGGTCAGATTTTGGCAAGACAAAAGTCTTGTCGCCTACAGAAAATTGAACAAATAATTTACTTCAAATACAAAAATATGTTGCATAACGTCAGTGAATGAAGTAGTGGTGCTGTGAGATCCATATTTAATATCTTGTATGACGTCCATGAGCTTGAAGGACTGCATCCATGCGGTTCAACAATGATTCATACAATTTGTTGATGAAGTCATCAGGAATAGCAAAGAAAGCGTCTTACATGCCTCCCAGAGTTCATCAAGATTCTTTGGTTTTGCCTTCCATGCTTCCTCTTTCATTCTACCCCAGACATGCTCAACGATGTTCATGTCTGGTGACTGGGCTGGCCAGTCCTGGAGCACCTTGATCTTCTTCGCCTTGAGAAACTTTGATGTAGAGATAGAAGTATGCGATGGAGCACCATCCTGCTGCAAAATTTGACCCCTTTTATAGTTGGGAATTAAGAGGTAGCTTCTAATACTTTGTTGATATTTTAGGCTATTGATATTGCCTTCCACCCTGCAAATGTCTCGCACACCCCCATACTGGATGGAACCCCAGACCAGGATTTTTCCGCCACCAAACTTAACTGTTTTCTGGGTGAATCTTGGATCCATGCGGGCTCCAGTAGGTCTCCTGCAATATTTGCTGCAGCTGTGATGTAATTCAACCGAGGATTCATCTGAGAAATCCACCTTCTGCCACTTTTCCAGTGTCCATCCTTTTAGCAGGCTGTGGGCCTTGGTAAATGCCACGCGTTTTTTTAATTGCCTTTTGTTTAGTGCTGGTTTCTGTGCACTGATTCGACCATGGAGGCCATTTCGAGACCGAATTCTACAAACTGTTGTGGTTGCCACAGGGACTTGAGGTGACCAGGCCTGGTGGAGCTCTGCTGCAGTGGAAAAGGGGCCTTGGATTTTTTAATCAACAAACGGTCCTCCCAAGCAGTTGTCTTGCGGCGTCTGCCGGACCTGGGTTTGTTCTTTTTCTTATTCTTTGTACTTGACACTGAGACACATTGAAGGTGTCAACCACCTCAGCAGTGGATCTGGTCTTCAGCCTCTTGATAATTAAGGCTTTGGTCTCAGGGTGGATCTTAGGCATGTTGTCAGAGGTCAAGTTGCAGTTGATGTGAAGGTCTGGTGTGCTGGGGTTCTTTTTATACACACCCACTAATTGATTGATCAGTAACTGATCACAGGTGAGGCTGTAATCTAGGATTGGGTGCATCATGTGACAAGGCGACAAGACTTTTGTCTTGCCAAAATCTGACCTTTCTGTGTTCATTAAATGATCAATCTTTCTTCAGTGAAGCAAATTTATTTTAGTATATTGAGCATAATTTAGGAGGGTTTTAGCTTTCATATGAGACATTTCTAAAACCAATCGATTAATTTTAAGTCAGGTTATAAGCTTTTGTTTCTACAAAATGGATAAGTGACAAGACTTTTGTCAGGGACTGTACATAATTAGAAGATACCGTGGCTTATCTGAGAGACACAAACTTAAGCTGATCAGAACTAGATGTGATGTGATCTGTTTAGTTACCATATGTGACTGTGAGTTAGTCAGGCTTATTTGTCTGAACAAGTTTATCCAGTTGCAGATCGTGCGTTGTGTAGTTTATTTGCTCCAAGACAAAAGATTTTCTCATAATATAAAAGAAAATCTGCAATCAATCAATCTTTATTTATAGAGCCTTTTACAACACTCAAGGTGAACAAAGTGCTTCACATTAAAATCAACACAATGCAAATACAGACAAAATGTTACACAATGGCATAAAAAAAATTGTGCGAAGTGTCAAAAAAAAAAAAAAAAATCTAAAAGAAAAATCTGTGATGATCAGTGCATACAATTAGGAATGCGCAGATATTGATACTGGTATTGAATATCCAGGAAAATGTTTGGATCTGGATCAGGTATCACTTCCATGATATAGCTTCAGCCGATATTTTGGTTGCACGTTTGATTAGATGTAATGAGACTATTTACTAGGGATGTAACAATAACTGAAATATCGAGATATTGTATCATCAAAGTTCTCACAATAATATCGTGGACCATCACAGTATATCAACTTACAAGTCTCTTTGCCTAAATTAAGAGTTATGGTGCAGCATTAGCTAAAAAAAAAGACAGAGGGAACTACATAGACCATGATCCTTTGCTCCATTTCAATGACTATAACAGATAATAGAAAAAACTGTTCTAAGCACATTTAAGTCTTAGTTCTTTGGATTAAGTCTTGTCAAGACATTTTAAGAGGAAAAAGTACCGTATTTTCCGCACTATAGGGGGCTCTGGATTATAAGGTGCACTGTCATTGAATGGTCTATTTTTGAACTTTTTTCATATATAAACCACACCGGACTATAAGGCGCATTAAGCAAACACAACAGTTAGAAAAGTCAGTCAAACTTTATTTTAACGCGTTCACAATAACTCTCAACTTTGTTCATTTGTAACGCGTAAAAAAATACAATCTGAGATGCTAAATTGTTAGAGTATTCACAGTAACTCATAATTGTTCAAACAGTTGGACGATTATGGCGTCCAGCACGGCCGCATCCCTCTCATCATTATCCGAGTCAGTATTGTTACTGTTCCCTGGCAGTTCAGTGATGATTCCGGTCTTGATGAAAGCTTTGACCACAGTTGATACTGATCCTTAGCCCAGGCGTCCACGATCCATTGGCAGATCATGGTGTAAGTCGCTCGGTGCTGTCTGTCTGTCTTGGTGAATGTGTGTTCGCCTTCTCTCATCCACTGCTCCCACGCAGCTCGCAGTTTAACTTTATAATAGCCTTGAGTTTAAAGTCGGCGTTGTAAGCGTGTCTCTTGACAGGTGCATTTTGATATTAAAATCAATCACAGTATGTGTTACTCCACGATGCTCCTGATGGTAGCCGTAATGCTGTAAGTGGTGCGGCTTTGTAATTTACTAAAGTCGTACTAAGACACCCAAATAAATTCATAGCCTCCACAAAATATCACAATAAATATCATATCGCGAGATGTATATCCTGAAAATATTGTACTGAGAGATTTGGATATTGTTATATCATGAGCCTCTCCACCATATCACAATAAATATCATACCGTGAGGTTCACGATATTGTATCATTGTATCAGTTGTTCCCCTAACAGATAATGATACTGGTATTGAATATCAGAGCGGATCCAGGAAAATGTTTGGATCTGGATCAGCGCTGCCATGATATCTTTTCAGCCGATAGTTTGGTTGGACGTTTGATTAGATGCAATGAGCATCTAACTGCATCTAGCATCTAACTGACTGATGCAGGCCCAAGATGTTTCATAATGTTTTGTAGTCACTTGCAGAATAAAAACAGTTACAAAACACAATTTGATACATTTTGTAATTGGTTCACTGTGTTTTGAGAGAGAAAATTGCGTATTCAGTCCCTACACTGGTATCGGTTTATAAAGCTGGCTTGGTGCATCCCTAATAACAAAATAATTTATTAAGTACCTAAGGCTGCTGTAATATGTGATATATGTAAGTAATATATTAGTTATTAAGTTATAGCTAGCATTCACAGTAAATGTTTTAAGTTGCTCTAGGCTTTAGTTGTAGCAATTAGCCACCGTGTCTATCCGCCTCCCCTTTTCTCCTTAATTTGAGCTGCAATGTACACTCAGTTCTATCAAAATATTACAAATATAATCTCATCCCATATACAGATCACAAAATATCACCAGAAATATGATACAGCCAGCCTTACTTAAAACTGATTCATCTGTCTAACCATTACAGTTTGTCTCTTATCACAGCAAACATGCAGGCAACACAATCTTTTCTATTTCCTTTACCTGTAAAATGTAACACCAGTTCCACTTGCTACAACTTTTAATAGTGTGATGTGTGAGTGCTTTGCAAGTTCACTCCTCTTTTTGACAGCTCCATCGGTACCTGACAAACTCCATTAACTAAATCCGCTAAACCGGGGAAAGTCCAGTGGTGCTGACCTCTGTACTGTCCGCAGAGCTGCCCTGAATGCGGGGAACTGCTACAGGGAAGGCTCCATCGATCTCATGTGTAAGCAGATCAACACAGGGCCTGCTCTGTCAGTTTGTGGTTAAGGCTTTTACAACTTCACCTCACACTTCCTTTTTGGCCTGCTGTAAAAAGTAGGGATGCAACAATATCCAAATCTTAATATTTTCACAATACACATCTCACGGTATGATATTTATTGTCTTATTTGTGAAGGCTAACGAAGTACTGTTTTTTTTTTCTTTTTCTTATTCTTGGTGGAGACCCCATCAAATGCTTTTACTTCATGCAAATGCTATTGCTTTGTCTCGAATGTTTCAAAGTATGGTATTAAACCTTTTCTATCTTCATGGAAACCAAACTAGACCAAGTTACAGGTCAGATCTCTGGAGAGGCAATCCTGCTTCACAGTCAGAATGCTTGTTTTTCTTGGTATTTTTGAGCTACAAAACCATCAATAATTGAATTTCATCATACTGTGGAACAAGGCAGAACAATGACATGTCCGTAAGAACAAGCAGGTGATGCACCCTCCGCTAGAAAAGTTACACAATGCACCTTTAAATTCCTTGACAGTCTTTGGTTCTATCATCATTCAAAGAACTGACATTGAGTTATTCCTCATGTAATCTGCACTTAAACAGAGCAAAGCATTGTGGTCTATGTAGTTTTTTTTTTTTGTTTTTTTTTGTATGTGTGAATTTTTTCAGTTAATTTAAGCAAAGAGACTTGCAATTCGATATATTCTGATGGCCCATGATATTATTGTGAGACTTTTGACGATACCGCTATTACAATATTTCAGTTATTGTTACATTCCTAGTAAAAAGCCCAGTAAAGTTTCCTCCTTCGTCAGCATTTACGCAGATCATTGCAGTTTGCTTTGTTTTCCTGTATACAGAGAAGACTGGAGCGAGTGAATAGAGAAAGAGAGGTGCGAGGTAAGTGGAAAAGTGGATTAGGATCACAACAGAAATGCTTGAGTTGGTTTTACTGAGGCTTTCTCTGGCTTCAGTTGGGGGTATGTGTCAGTGTTAGAAGCTAATGAAGTATAAACGTAAAAGTACAAAAGTAAGTATAGTTTTAGGTTTACTTTAATTAAAAGGTAAAGGTGCACTATGTAACTTTTGGTTGGGGGTCCATCACCTTCTTGTTGCTATGGTTAGGTCATTGCTCTGCCTGGAATATTCCACAGTATGACATTAAACAGCTCTGCTTTACATTTATTCAATTTCAGGTGTTTTTTTTTTTTATATATATCTGAAAAATACCTAGAAAAACAGACATTCTGACTGTGAGTGGTGTCGCCTCTCCGCAGATCTGACCTGTAACTTGGCCTGGTTTGATCTCTATGAAAAAGGAAAGCTTTAAAACCATAATGTGAAACAATACAGACAAAGCAGTAACAATTCTATAAAGAAAAGCATTTGACAGACGCTCCACCAGGAAAGTTATACAATGTACTTTAAGAAATTTTTACAGGATACTTCATACTTTTACGTTTACTTCACTACATTTTAGATCTGGACTGACAAGTAAAAAAATACCTTTCCTCAAAGTCTGAGACCGTTAAAATGCACTTTATTTAAGACTTTATTAAGACTTTATTTTTAGCACATTTAATTTGAGTTGACAAAAGCACAAATATACAAAAAAATAAATAAATCAATCAATTAATCAATTGAATCACTTCAAAACTGCTAAATTCTTGATCAAAATCACTACATTTGATGCTCTAAGAATCACAACCAAGGTTTTGAGTTCCCTTGTGGATCAATAAAGTTTGTCTAAGTCTGAGTCTATTCTCAGTACATGTTTTCATTTACTTCCAAATACTGACCACAATCTCTGCAAACGAATGTACTATCTTTATATTTAGAAAAATAGTATTTGAACATAAACAAAGCCGGTTCACTTAATCAGATTTGACACGCCGTTGAGTTTCTTTTCAGAATTAATTAATCGGCAAATGCGTGAGCCATGATACAGCTATATTAAACCTCACCCCACTGGGAATTGTCGCCATTACAAAGATCATTCCTCATTGATATTCAGGCTTTTTTTTTTTTTTTTTTTTTAAATCTGCCAATGACATTTTAATACATGTTACTGGCCCAGGGGTCACAGAACTCACTCAACAGAGCCAGTAAATCTCTTTTAAGTGTCGTTTAGAGTAATGAAATAAAAACTGCCCGTGATTTATGCCCGGCCGCATCAATAAGGCGTCTAATAGAATGCGCAGGGGGCGGAGGAGGCTGAGGGGGCGGGGGGGGCGTTCCCGGTGCCCGCCCTCTCTCCGTACCCTGATCTCGTCCGCAGTCCCATGTTCCCCATTAGAAGCTCATATCCTGGCGACCTCCACAGTGTCTCCGCAGATCAACTGACCTACGGGGGGGGCTCCTTATATCATTACACGGACTGCCTTTGTTTCACACACACACACGGGCAATGCACACATGCACACACACCTATACACACACTCACACATGCATACATACACACACGGGCATACACGCACACTGGCTGGACTCTAGTGGCTGCAGTAATTGCTCTGACACAGGAGGTCACTTCCAGAGACGATACAGAATAAGGCCAGGTTAATCTGACCCCGTCGTATGTGAGAGGCAGAAGCAGGGACTAAGTACTGAGGAGGGACGAGGGTACTCCGACTCAGGCAGGTTACACGTTTGCTTAATTGAATAAACGCCACTGATATAGGAAAAGAACACTAGTCCCTCTATATTACTGAGTCTGTAATGGAGTTTTTTCTTTTGTTTCATATTTGGTTATAGTCGAGGTTAGAGGGTGTTACGTATTGTTTGCTCTATATTAAATATTAGTGGCAGTAGATGGAAGTAAAATTATTAGTAATTTTAAAAGGCCTACATCTGACTTTTATTGGTATTATAGGAATGTATCGATATCAAAGTCAATATATATCAACACTAGGGATGTAACAATATCCAAATCTCATGGTACCATATTTTCACGATATACATCTCATGGTATATTTATTGCAATATTTTGTGGAGGAACAAAATTGTAAATATGCTACTTTATCCTTGACAAGATTTAATCGAAAGAACTAAGATTTAAACGTGCTTGAAACTGTTATTTCTTCATGTAGTTTGCACCAAAATAGAGCAAAGGATCATGGTTGATGAAGTTCCCTCAGTTTTCTTTTAGCTATTGCCACACCATAACAAAGAATTTAAGCAAAGAAACTTGTGATTCAATATATTGTGATGGCTGACGATATTATTGTGAGACTTTTGACTATACAATATCATGATATTTTGGTTATTGTTACACCCCTAATCAATACTGACTCTTAAATGTAGTTAACGGTATTGTTATGCAATTAACAAATACAAATAAACAAATGCAAAATTTGGGACTAGGCATCGATTTAAGACATTTTAAGGACATTGAAACTAGAGATAGACCAGTTTGCTGATAGATCAGGTTGATATTGAGACTTTTTAGCATATCCGCTAATGGAGATACACTGCTCTCTTAAAGGTTTATAGTGAAAAAAGCCTGTGGGTGAGTTTGTAGCAAATTTAAATAACATAATTTGAGGAAAATAATCAAAATCTGTCCCATATATCGGCCCAAATATCTCAGAGCTTATCGGACATCAGCTGCTCTGGATTCTAAACAAGCAATATTGGTACAGGCCATGAAAAATTATATGGGTTGATCTCTAATTGAAACTCTTGTATACATATATTTATTGAAATGCCTTTACCATCCAAGGTTAGACCAGTAACGAGTATCAGTATCAAAATTTTACTCTCAAAAGTACTTGGTATCGTTTCAATACCAAGGTTTGAGCCATCTTCTTGTTATGGCCTTCCTCACTGCCCTCAGTAAACTTTTAATAACTTTTGAATACTTAACTACTTCACAGTACTTCTCTATTCTGAACACCCACTGACATTCCTGTGGACAACATGGGACATTACCTGAGATAAGCCCCCATGTCTTCATATCCTTTGGTCTTTATTGACAAACACTTTAAGTTTGTCTGTTGCCCGGTTACGCTCCTCACTTTGAGACAGATCTGGCTCGTTTGTGGCGGATCGATGGAGCTTACGGCCGCGATCCAGGTCCGATGAAAGCCCGGGCCCACTGCTGTTTGAAATTCCGCCATTTTCCGCTTTTCTCCAGTTTATCCACTTTGTCTCAGGTCACGGTGCACAATGTCACATCCATTGACCGCACTGATGGGAAGAGGCAGACGGAAAGTAAGAGAGAGAGAGAGAGAGAGTGTGTGTCTTTTCCTCCGCTGTGTCCCTCTACCTCTTTTTATCTTGTTTTCTCTGAGTGTGCTTACAAGGTGAAACAGGTGAATAGTTTTTACAAAGCACGTCTGCCTGGCGAGACGCTTTCAATATGAGCAGAGGTGTTCTTCCGCCATTAAAGGAGCATCTCATCGTCAACAACATGTATTTATGGAAGCGAAATTGAATGCAACTTTCCCCCGAGACCTCTCACAGAAGCCTTTATGACTGATTGCCCAGACCAAGTGCCTTAAGCAGCACCGTGGGCACTAGAGGGGAGCTTTTGTTCAACCATGAAAAAACACTCAATACAAACTTCACATTTATGACTTTATTCATGGTGGTGTATAGCAGCTTTTACTGGATGAAGTCTTTTCTAGCAGGGGTCAGACACCTACCAGTCTTTAGGAAGATATTAATGTTTTGATTAGAATGTTCCGCAGTATGACATTAAACTTCTTTTTTGCTTGTAGTCATTTACAGATCTTGTCACTGTTAATAAACTCTCCACAGATCTGACATGGAGCTTGACCAGGCCTTACCTACTGGTCTCTTAGGAAATAGTGAAGCTCCACAGTACAGTAGACCCACTGATTAAAAGACACAAGCAATTAAATTACCAAATCTTGATCTCTATTAAAATTTGATTAATTGCACAGCTTTCTTGATGACAGTAATTCAGTGTGGCAGTCTATGGTCCTGGAGGATCTTTGTGCTTTTGTTGCTCACAGAGGAGGACAGAGAAAGTGAGAGGGCTCTTGATGAATGAGCTTTAAAAGGTCGACATAAGAATCAAACATCAGGGGTGTCCAAACTATGGCCCAGGGAGTCAAATCTGACCCTTAGACCAATTTTTGTTGGCTCCCAGGGATCCAGCTACAGATCGAGTGGTAGATAAAGATGCGCACATCCAGTAAAATTTGTGATTGTGTGCAGGGTCCAAAGACAAAAATTCTCCAAAAGAGAGAAAAAAAAAACAAAAACTGAACTGCAGTTCTTTGGAGCTGCCAAATTTTAATGACACCACAATGTGACGTTTCGGGGTCAAGCTCTTCTTCAGACATGACATCCTGCTGCATTGCCCCAAATGTTCACAGACAGTAGACTAGACAGTGCTTTTTACAGAAAATTCAAGTATCTATCACTCCAACCTAAATAACATGGCATTGCATTGTGATACAGGCCTAAAATGTGTGTTCCAAAACTGTTTAAAGGTGGTCCTACTGTATTGAGTATCAGTCTATGGCAAATGTTTCTATATTCGTGCAGTGAAAAATGTGTGGACCCCCCGTGACCTAAGTTAAAATGCCCTCTGTTAAAAGTCTCTCTGTTGTGTGTAGGCCCTGTGTGCTGCTGTGGTCCTCCCTGATGTCCTGACCACAATGAGTCTGGTGTTTAGTGGAGCTGACGTCATGTGCGCCACAGGAGACCCCGCCCACTCCACGCCGTACCTGCTTGCCCAGCGCGCCGGACAGAAGGTGCAGATGGAGTTTCTACATCAGAACAAACTCTCAGGTAACTGCTTCTATCCACTTACTGCACTGTTTGAATGTTGGCTGCATTTTAATTTGGGTTTAAAGTGCGATGCTTCGGCGGAGTCTTGATACTTTGCTTTACTCTGTCTGAAGTTCTTTTAGTCAAGTTGGTAATCTCAGCTTTGTTTTAACACAATGGGACCAGAAAGAGCAGACTTCATTGGAACTACGACCAATCCATTTTCTATTTTTCTTGTGTTTTCAGACAATCTTAAAACTTTTTGCCTGTGTTTGCTAATGCACACACTGCGTCACTATGGTAACTGCTGAACATTGCACCATAGAAATACAGAAAAAAACCCGTATAATGTCAATGCAAAGTATCAATAGCTGGTCTAATGTAATTCTGTTTTATTAGTATTAGTATCAGTATTTTTTTAGGCCTGAAAAAATACACATACACACACGATGGCGCACACACACACACACACACACACACACAATAAACAGAGAGAAATGTTCAGGCTGACATCTCTATAATATATTCAGGCCATTGTCTTTACCATCAGCTTCAAACTTAAACAAACCAATCAAGCTGAACTCCCTTTAACTGCAGCTGTACAGACGCAGCAGGGGCTCTATGTTTTCACTGCCAGGAATAGGAAATGAAGGCACAAAACCTACATATTGAAATACAGTTGGAGTCTTTTTCTTTTTTTTTCCCTCTGCTCCTTTTTGCAGTTTGAGTTTTGTCCCCGTCTTTGTATTGCACCTCGTGTTGGTGGCATTGCAGACTCCAAACAGATGTGGTGTGTGTTGCTTCCTTATGTCCCTGTGCTTTGTTTGGATCTTCACCGGGCTCATGATAAAAATGTATCAGATTAAAGGAGAGCGGAGGCCAGGGCTTGGGTTGGGCCACACTTTCTCAGGGACTGCCTTTTACATAATGCATGCGCCGCATCTGTGCACGCTCACAGCACACAGCCTGTTAGAGACTCCTAATTGTGAGCATGGGTCACCTGGTCGTCATGGCAATGCCCATTACTTGAATGTGTGGAAGCTCAGGTTTAAAGAATGCACAGGTTTTGTAAGGGGCTGTGAAAAGACAGCACATTGCCAGTAAACTAATGGGAATTTTAATATGCACACTATTGGAGTTTAAAGTCAGGCGGTTGGGTGTATCTCTATCACTCTCTCTCTTTCTCTCTATTTCTTATCTACCTATCTATCTATCGAACTTGACTTTTGTGAGCTGCAAGCTGTGTTAGAATGTAGGGATGTAACAATATCCAAAATGTTGTGATATTGTATTGTCAAAAGTCTCAAGTAGTATTGTGGGCTGTCAAAATATCGAATTACAAGTTCCTTTACTTAAATTCATTGTGTTATAGTAGCGACAGCTTATAAACGTAGGTAACTATTTATTTATTTATTTTGTTTGTTTGAAGGATAAGCCCCTTCCTGTCTCGTTTTTGAGGGGGTCCTCATAGTCACAACAACAGAAAACAGATACAGTAGGGCGAACAGGAGACTACATACATTCAAATAAACAGAAAAAGCAAAACAACAAAATCAACCACACACACACTTACACTTGACTGTTAGGCACATAATAAATCTAATTTCAACAAAAACTAAGACTTAGTTCAAATATACTCACAAAATACAACAAGATGGACAAGAAAATTCATCCAAATGATCAAAAACAATTACTTGGGTTATGTAAATATTGAGCATTTTTAAATGAGAGGACAGAAGTAAATCGATGATGGAATATTGTTCCAATCAGAGGGAGCTTTATATTTAAATGAGTGTTTTCCTATTTGTTTTTTGACTCTTAACTACATATCCCATGATTCATTTCAGTGCAGACCACATGAAGAAATATATATATTTTACTTGAATTTATTATGACTGAAATAATTCACATCAAAATCTTAAAAGCAAAAAAAAAAATTGTCCTATCTACAATTATATAAGATTATCCAAAATATTGCAATACATATACCATGAGATGCATATCGTGATAATATCGCACCAAGATATTTGGATATTGTTACATGTTACCTTCTCAGATATATTGGTTTTGTTTGGTTTAGTATATAATCTTTTATTATTAGTATATCTACATCATCAAACCTCAAAATACCCCTGTTCCACCTTGTGATGTCATGTAGTGGTTGTTTTACGATTAACAGAGCTACTTTATTGGCAGATTGGCAAGATTAGGTCTGAAATAATCCAAATGATTCTAGTGAAGGTATATGGAGACACAGAGAAGCACTTCCTGTATCACCATATGGTCTCCAGCTGGAAAGAAGAACTCCTAAACACGCAGAGTTAAACATGTGAATAAAATAAAACACAACTCCAGGTATGTTTTCTGATGAGGAAGCAGTATAATGGGTCAGAAAGTAGTGTAATATGGGCCCTTTAAATATCTCCAGGATACATAGAAATTACAATATACACATTTTCTCCACCTTGTACAAGTATGCACAAACTCAGTCCTATCTACGCCGCTTTGTCCTTAAGAATCCTTGTCCCAAACAATAGAAATTCCCACTCTGACATTTTGCCTCTGTCCCGACATACAGACTTATGTAAGAATTTTTGTCTGAGCTTCTGGTCCGGGGAGGTTTGCTCAAAGACTTCTCCAATTTTTTGATTAAGCAGAAAATGAAGTTGCTTTGCTGCGGTGTGTAGAGCAGAAAATGGGAACAATTGAATACCCACATGACGAGCTCCCCACTGTACAGCCTGGTGTTGACAGAGGGAAGATACAGACAAAAAGACAGCCACGGAAAGCTTCTGTTGGGGAGAATAGTTTAGATGAACTTAGATCGAGTTATGCTAAAAGTTTTATCTGCCATGTTTAGCTGGGATGTTGAGGGTATGAACGGTTTAGCCAAAGGAGCAAAATTTAACTTTTAATCACGCTATAATCACGCGTTCCCTCATCATTGCTTGTGTGTACTTTGATTCGTGCATGTTTGAGTAATCTTGTTTTTGAGGATAGGGGGTAGATGAAAATTTCTGTTTTCATCTACCCCCTATATCCACCCACTGCTCTGTTCTTAGTTATGATTATTATTGTATTAAAAAGTAAGACTCAGAGTCATACACGTGTTCAGTAACGATTCTTTCCAAAATAAAGTCATGAAAAGTGTTGAATAGTTAATGAAATCAATGTACCGGTTTCTTTTATTACACCATTTTAGGTCAGTATGGTAATCTGCTCAAGTTGTGGTTTAAAGGTCCTTCATTACGCAAAATTGACTAATTTGAGCTTTAAACCATGTTATAATGTTGTTATCTCATGAAAAACATGCCTGGAGTTGTGTTTTGTTTTATTCACACATGTTTGAGTACCGTATTTTCCGCACTATTGGACGCTCTGGATTATAAGGTACATTGTCATAGAATGGTCTATTTCCGAACTTTTTTCACAAATAAACCGCACCTTTTAAACGAAACACAACAGTTAGATGGGTCAGTCGGACTTTGTTTGGCGCGTTCACGGTGACTCTGGGCTTTGTTCAGTTGTGGCGTGTAGGGAGGGTGCTGTCTGGGACCGCTGGATTGTTGGCGTGTTCGCAGTGACTCAGTTGTTCCGTTGTGGCTAGAAGTGGCACATTGCACTCGCTTTTTCGGTTCGTTCCTCCGTTCCATTCCTCCGTTCCATTCCTCGTCTGCGTGGAGTGATGAGTGTGGCTGCGGGTGTTTTTCGCTGCACAGTTGCTGTCTGCCCCGTGCGTGTTTGCATGTGTTACGGCTTTTTAGTTTACTGAAGTCGTGCTGGGAGACCTGAGTGGATTCGCGTATAGGGTGCTCTGGATTGTGGGGCGCAGAGTCGTTTGTTGATGGGGTTGGAGGCTTATTAGCGTGCCCTATGGTGCGAAAAATATGGTAACACTGAATTATTAGTCTGTCTAGATCTCCAAAGCTTTTCCAACTTGTGATGTTATGGAGAAGTAGTTTCCAAGTTAACAGCTACCTTTTACCTTTTAATGAGTAGAGATGGGCCATTCCAGGTCTGAAATCATCCAAATGGTGCAAGTGAAGGTGTATGAAAGGTAAAAACACAGTGGAGCACAGTCTTTTTTGTTTGAGAGAAGAAATCAGCTCAAATGTGCAGAGTTTGCGTGTTAAACATGTGTGAATAAAACAAAACACAACTCCAGGTCTGTTTTTGATGAGATAACAACATAGACATAACACAGCTCAGAAGATAGTGTAAAATGGGCCCTTAAATACAGTACGTCTCCTTTAAGCGTCATCTGTACTTGAGATTGTCAGTGAGTGTACTACTATATGTCATTATGTTTGTACCTGCAGTCCTTTCTCTCCTTCTTTGTTCTTTATCCGGCCACTTCAAAGTTACACTCCAGGCCCTGAGTCATCTACAGTGAGCTGCTAACCAGACACACTCTCTCTTTCTTCTTTCTCTTCTCTTCTCCCTCTCTCTCTCTCTCTCTCTATGTTCCTTTCCAACCCCCTCTCTCTCCTCTCTCCATCTTTCTCTCACCCCTCTCTCTCTCTCCACCTATCACTCTTCTCTTTCCATCTCTGTCTTCCCAGCTCTTTCTCTCTCTGTCTCATACCTCTCATCTCTTTCTCTCTTCTTTTTCTTTTTCTCTCTCTCCTCGCCATCACTTTCTCTCACCCTCTCTTCTCTTTCCATCTCTCTCTTCTCCCTCTCTCTCCATCACTCTCTTCTCTTTCCATCTCTCTTCTCCCCCTCTCTGTCTTTCTCTCTCCATCTCTCTCTCTCTCCCTTTCCAACCCTCTCCATCGCTTTCTCTCACCTCTCTCTCTCTCCATCTCTCACTCTTCTCTTCTCATCTTTCTCTTCCCCCCTCATTCTCTCTCCATCTCTTACCTCTCTCTTTCTCTCGTTCTCATTCTACCTCCCTCTCTCTTGTCTCTTTCCATCGCTTTTTCTCTCTCTCCCCTCTTCATCACTTTGTCTCACCCTCTCTCTCTTTCCATCTCTCTCTCTTTGTCTTACCCTCCCTCTCTCTGTCTCTCCATCTCTCCCTTCTTTCCATCTCTTACTTCTCCCCCACTGTGTCCTTCTCTCTCCATCTCTTTCTCTCATCTTTTTCTCCATCTTTCTCTTTTCTCTTCTCTCTCCATCTCTTTCCATCTCTTTCTCTCCCTCGCTCTCCATCTCTCACTCTCTCTTCTCTCCCCATCTCTCTCTCATCCTCCTCTTTCTGTCTCTCTCTTTGACTCACCCTCCCTCCCTCTCTCTTTTTCTCTCTCTCTCTCTCACTCCTCACTCTCACTCTTCTCTCTCTCTTCTTACTCTTCCCCCTTCTGTCTCCTCCTCTCCCTTTCTCTTGCTCTCTTCTCTCTTCTCTCTTTCCGTCAAGTGAAAAGGCGACAACCCCCCCTCCCTTCGCTCACTCCCCACTCCTCCCCACGCCTGCCGACATGACGGGCGACTGAAATAAGCTCGCCATAAACAAGCGTCAAAAACCACAGCTAACAATTCTCACCCTTAACGAAAGTGCCCCAAATGGAACTACAAAACAACGCAGCATCGCGCCCTTACACAAAACATGACCAAAAAATAAAGAAAGAAATAAAGAAACAGAGAAGAAAAATAAAGATCTATCTCCAATTCCCATGGATGTATAGCTCCATGTCCCTCTGCTCCCCAACAGCTCATTTGTTACTCCACCAGTGTTAGGACATTCACTGTGGTCTGATAGCATTGCCACTTCATTAGCTTCTCCTCCTGCCGTATACCCTGATCCCCGGCGGGCCTCGTTCTCCCGCCTACACCTGCTCGCCCCATCGCCCGGGGAGACCGCATTTGCATACCTCCATTCTGGATTTCCATTAAAAAGCCAATGGCACATCTCCCAGGCAACGTCTCCCTGCGTTTTGGGGGACCCTCGAGGGCAGCTTCAATGATGGCTCTATCCCTTGTTGTCCAGGAGCTCGCGCTGTGATAGTTTGTTCTGTATTTTGGGGTTCGGTTATCATTTTTTTATGTCAAGTCGAGTCCCACTTGTAACGCCCTGAAGAGCATATAAATAAAACATAGATGAGTCTACTGCGTTACTATCCAAATCAGCTTTGGAATATGCACTGAAACACAAGATTTTTTTTACTTTAAAGGTGCATTGTGTAACTTTTCTGGTGGATGGTCCATCACCTTCTTCTCGTCACGGTGATATTGCCTGGGATGTTCCACAGTATGATTACACCATCTCTACGGAGACAGCAGGTGACACCACCGATCCAAATTATAAGTTTGTATGTCAGAGGCAAGCCCCTTCACGATAAAAATTAAGTAATAAAAAACCCATGCTACTGAGTAAATGCAAGATGGATATGCTTAATGCATTTAATTCTATACAAAACACTAACATCTCAATGGAAACTAGCAGATGGCATACCCTCCACCAGAAAAGTTACAGCGTACCTTTTAACTTTTTGCAATTTTGAGTGTTGACTCAGAAATGGTCCTAGAAAGAGAATAAATATTTCCCAACCTGCATTATTTATAATCAAATCAGTTGAATCAAGTCTGAGTGTTGTAAATTTTCTCAGATGTGGGCCCAATGCCTTGATGGAGGGTCTGCACTCGATTGTTTTGTAGTAGTAATAGCTTTTTAAAATATATTGTTCTCAAGATGTGTGTAGAGTCCCTCAGTCGTCCAGGTAGTATCCATGGCAAAGGAGAAATTCAATTTGTCAACTGGACAAACTTTTATTCAGGTGGAAAACGTTTTGCAGCTCATCCATGCTGCTTCTTCAGTTCTGGTCAGAATGCTGTTGGACACTGCCTTATATTTTCCTGCATATATAAGGTAATGTAGTTCCAGTGCAGTTAGCTCCTCCCTGCAGGCAGATATCAGGCAATGTCCAACAAAATTCTGACCAGAACTGAAGAAGCAGCTTGGATGAGCTGTGAAACATTTTCAACCTAAATAAACATTTGTCCAGGTGACATATTGAATTTCTCCTTTGACTTTAAACTATACACATGACATCAAAATGCCACGTTTACAGGAGAGCTTTAATTCCGAATAAAAATAATTTAATCTGAATAAAAATGAATTTTGCCTTAAAAAGACCATGTAAACACTTGATTCCTAATTAAAGCTATTATTCAGAATTAGACTTAATTCTGAAGTAAGTGGGTGGTTTATTCTAATTTTAAAGCCAAATTAATGTATTCCTCGATCACGCAAACATTTATTCTTTATAAAGTAATTCCGGTCGTTCAGCGCATGCTTGTTGGGTCATCCTTCTGGTGCGATCTGGACGATCCGGCTCTACCAGTCCTTGCTTCGGATTTTCAACCACTGCTCTTTGGATTTGCAAGCGAGATGCGGGAGTGAGCTGTGGTAGAGCAGCCGTTGACTCAGTTTGTCTTCTTCCTCCCTTCTCTGACACTCCTCTCTTCTCCTCCTCAGCTGACAGACGTAAAGTGTGATGAGAGAATTCTCGAGCGGCTGCTTAATTATCATTAGAATGACTGTGAAAAAGTTTGTGTCATGATTGTGTCCGTAGTGTAACTACAAAACAAGATGACAAGAAAGTCAGTAGCAGCTGAGGTTTGTGTTTTCTGGTACATGTAAATACGTTTGTGCGCCCTCTGTCTAATCAGATCTCTTCCCGACCCCCAGACATTGAGCGGAATTAAATAAAGATAATTTAACGTGTTTTCAATGTAAACCTCAGTTCAGAATTATTATTTCCACGTAAACTCGAAGGAAAATATTTTAATTCAGAACTATGTAATTCAGAACAATTAATTCAGAATTAAAAAAAAAACATGTAAATGTGTCCAGTGTGGAGCAGAGTGTTTTCTGTTTGAGAGACAAACACACTCTAAATATACAGGGTCGGCGTGTTCAACATGTGTGAATGTAACAAAACGCAACTCCACGTATGTTTTGATGAAAAACCATTAGAACATAGATCAGAAAATAGCGTAATATGGGTCCATTAAACAGCTGGTGCTCCTATGGAAAGATCTGCGATATGTTACACTCTCACTAAAAGCACCATCCAACACGTAAACAGTAAAAACACCATGTAAACACAGTATTTTATGGCTCATCTTCCCTCCACCTAAAGGGCCGCTGTATTGTAAAACCAGGCTAAACTGAAACGCCTCTCTCTGTTGACATCATTGCTTCTTCTTAAATGACACACAGTGGATTTGGAGCCAGAGAAGTTTTATTGTTACCACCATAGCCCCCCTTCCCCGCCACCACCACAAGCCCCATCTCAGAATCCAGCAGAACATTAAAAATTTATCTCAGCGCCTTTTCTGTGGATAATAAAAACACGAACAGCAGCACTCACACTTTAAATCAGAGCTGATGTTTCTTCACAGTGGCTCTATCCACAACATGGTATCTATCGGCACCACTTTTGGTTTGAACTTGATACGAAGGCTTCACAAGAGCTTGGGCGGGTCAGGAGGTCAAAGCTGATGTCGAGTTTGGAGAATCCTTGTCTGTGCTGAAGAGTCGGAAATATTGCCATTTTCTTTTCATTTTTAAGCATGAAAGAGTTGGAGTGTTTACATTATGTTAATGCATGTCACATATAGGTCTCGATCCAGGAGTGTGCTTTTTCCAAGTTTGTAGTTTAGCTGTGTTGGGTAGAATTTTGAGAAAAAACAAGCATGAAAAGCAGTGAAATATGATGGATAAAGTTTTCCAGTTATGTCTAAAAGAAAAAGAAAGAAAACAAAAAAAGACAAAGGATTGCATTGTGTAACTTTTCTGGTGGATGGTCAATCAAATGCTTTCCTCCGTAGACATGTTATTGGTTTGTTTGAAATGTTTCACAGTATGGTAATAAAACTTTCTATCTTCCAAACCAAACCAGACCCAAGTTACAGGTCAGATATGTGGGGAGGCAACCCTCCTCAGCCAGAATGCCTGTTTTTCTAGGTATTTTTGAGCTATAACAGCACCTGTAATTGGATAAATGTAAGGTAGAGCCATTTAATGTCATACTGTGGAACATTCCAGACAGAGCAATGACATATCCATAGAAGAAAGGAAGTGACAGCCCTCCAAACAAATCGTAAAGAAAATTACTAGAAATCAGAAATTTAGAACTACCATTATCTTCTGTGGTTTTAAAAAGATATTGGATTATAATAGCAACAAGTAGAAATAGTAATATAAAAGCAGTAAGTATTATTTAATGTAAAGTCTAAAGTGTTTTTATAATCATGCTATCGGAATCTAGTTTATTCCGTAGTATCAAAATTAAGTTTGAAATGCTATATATACACCATAATTCAGACTATTGAGTGCACCTGAATAAGCCACATCAACAACATTTTAGCAAAATTTAAAATTGTACATATATAGGCCGCACCTGAATATAAGCCGCAGGTGTCCACTTCTTCAAGAATGTTTTCAAGTTCGGGCCATCGGCTTTTATTGCCTCTGAAAGTTTTTGTTGTCAGTTCGTTACGCTGCCTTCGCCAAAGACTCACCATCGACTCATAGATGTCGAGTTCACATGAAGCAAATCGATTTCCTTCTTCTACAGTCGCATCAATTGCTGTTAACTTAAAAGCTGCATCATCTGCATTTCTTCATGTGTTTTCCATGAGGAGGGTCGAGGGTGTGTGTATGAAGCGCAAAATAACAGTTCAAAACACAGTCAAACTAGCATTTTCCTCGACGCATAACCCCGTCTCTCCCCGTACTCTACTGTGCATGTCTCCTGCAGAAAAGAGCTGCTGTCCTGTCTGGTCTCGTGTCAGAGTTATGCTCCAAATCCATGTGTCAGTGTCATTGTTTCAGCAGATTTCAGGCTCTTCCGGCTGGCCAGGTTAGTTGTATCGATTAGGTATGAGTGGATGTCCGGCTACTGAAGTTTGAGACGTTTCTTCTCATCATTTACGCACCCACCTGCATTTAACACATACGGGTAAGACATATACTCACTAATGATAATTTAGCATCATAACTTATTTTATCACATAGCAATAAACTGTTTTAGTGATAATATTGCTAGCTCGTGCTGCAACTTCATGTGAACCTTAGATCCATGTGTGAACCGCACACACAACGACGCTTTCTTCACTCAGGCTGTGCGCACATCCACTGTATTGCCAAACCATAGACTGTACATATGAATGGACAATGTGCCAAACAAATAATCCACCCATATATTAGCTGCATCGTTGTATAAGACGCAGGGTTCAAAGTGCAAGAAAAAAGTAACTGCTTATAGTCCGGAAATATGGTATATGCTCCCGATGCACCCGCTGTCCACGGCTTTTTGGGGACCGCTTCGTGACCGTTGCCGTGGGCGACCAGATGGATAATTGAGCACTCCGTCATGTCGCCTCCCTCCACCGGGGACTCGGCCAATCAGTACCCCCCCACCCCCCTTCATCTAAGTAAGACCACAGAGCAGTCGCATCTTAACAGAGTCCAGTTTTAGACCCCCCCAGGGACTGCTCAGAACCCACACAGAAAGAGCCTTGTTGCCACTCCAACAACTCAGTCTTATTTACATCCGTAGAAGCGAAGAGGAACTGGAAGATGCTTTGAAAAACAACAAAAAAAAATTATAAATTGACTTAAATTTTTGTCTGCACTTGCCTGATTACGTCCCCACATATTCTGCGTTGATAGAGATGTTACTGACAAACATTATAGCAGTTTGAAGCAGCTGTTTGTGCTCAGACTCCCATAAAGGCCTGATGTCTGTGCACTGAATAAAGAGTGTACTAAGCCTCTGAGCTCTGAGTAAATATTGTCAAGTGAATCTTAATATAAACACTTTGGTGACTGGGGGATTGCTCTTAACTAAACTGGCGATACTAAAAAAGGAGTTGTAAACACATTTTAATAGAGATTCAGTCATTTGTAACCATCAGTGATGCTTGGGTGTTTGTAATCGAGAGGTTTACAGCCAGCCCTTAAGTTGAGTCAGTAAAAGAATGTGGTTTGGGGTAAAATTCAGACTTTGGAGAAATATATTTGAAAATTGATATTGAAAGACATTTTTTTTTTTTCAATAAGTCAAAATGATATCAAATGGAAAACTGTGATCTAATATGTGGAGAATTATATCACCCAGCCATAGGACTTCAAGGGCTGTTTTCTGAAGCATGTTATAATGCTGTTACCTCCTCAAAAATATAGAACCTCCTGTGTTTTATTCCAAATCCAAATTTACTTTATTTCTATACAGTCATCCCTTCCACTGCCTCGCTGGATTTGTTTTTAGCACAGTTTTGCAAGTTTTTATTTACAGTATATGAATGCGCATTGTGTTCCTCCCCCTGCGTCCTGACTGGCTAAGGGACTGTAGACCGTTGTCAATCAATCTCCTCCGTGCCTTGTCTCCTGTACAGTACAGAATGCGTTCAGCTTGCCAAATTTACACAAATGTTTGATTGCGAGCATTCTGAAGTGCTGTATGTTTGCAACTTTTCTCCCCGACAAAGCCCACAATGTCGATTAAACTTTCTCAACAAAGGCTCCTGCAGTTGCACCCAAAAGACAGAGGAAGATTCAAACCATCGCACAAAAGTTGGACTTCCGGACATGCTAAAGGAAGGTAGAAGTTACGCAGCAGTAGGGCGCCATTAAGGAATAAATTAATCTTTGGTTCGTTACATAAAGAAGGAGGAAAATAACATAAGGACAACAGCAGCTATAAGTTTTAAGAAGGATGCAAGGATAACTGTCCTGTCTGGGGGGAAAAAAAAAAAAAAAAGTGTATAAAGTGTGTGGTGAGGGGTTTTACAGCCTTAAAACATATCTAATAATTGTAAAAAATAAAAATAAAGCTGACTACTTTGTGGATTTCGCCTATTGTGCTTTTTTTTTTTTTAGAACGTAACCCCCACGATAAATGAGGCACAGTTTACAAACAAAGCAGTATCCAAAGTGCTCCAGAGTTCTTCTCTCGAACACAAAACATGTCATGTGTTATATAGGAATATAGGAAGTGCTCCACTACTTTTTAAACTCCATACACCTTCAGTAGAACCATTTGGATCAGTATAGACCTTTAATATCCTTAAATTTTTTTAGGAACAATGTATTTGAAGTTGGATTCTTGAAAATGACCTATGACCTTTGGAGTGTACCCTCTTTATCATAACAAATAAGATTTTATTTATTGTCTTTTTTAGATACTCAGATTGAAATGCCAAGATTGTACATATGCATAATGATCTGCGTCCTTCCTGTTTACCCAATTTATTTTTCTCTTTATCTGATAAATGGTCCACACATACAAATCTTATCTCTTCATTAATATGCATAGAGGTAATGAGTCTGACACCAGCATGTTCTTAAATTAGCTGCGATGGTTAGCTGTGTCAGGGTACGATCTGTCAGATTTGTTCATAAAGGTGGGAAATGCCAACACAATTAAAAGTATTTTCATTTAAAGTTATTGTACCTCGCTTGATGAGAGCCGTGGAGGTTCAGAAGATAACATCTCTAAGATATTACCAAGGTACAGGCAGAAATTGTATCCAGGCATTGAAGTTAATTGAATTTTGTGAACGATAAGCTTGGATATTTGTTGAAGCTAGTCCAAGATAAAATGAGAGTAGCAAAAAAATGATGCAAGCGTGAACTGTTACTGGTATTGATACTTTGCAGTGACGTCATGCAGGTGTGTTCTATTTGTATGTCTAATGGTGGAACGTTCAGGAGTTACCATGGTGACACAATGCACACATTAATAACTTAATAAATGTAAATATATTAGTAGTAATGGTAGTAGTTGTAGTGGTGGTGGTGGTAGTGGTGGTAGTAATAGGCAGAAATGGTATTTGTGGTGGTAGTAGTTGTGGTTGTAATGTTAGTAGTTGTAGTACTAGTAGTAGTTTTAATAGTTGTATAGTAACAGGTGTAGTAGTAGTAGTTGTTGTAGTAGTTGTAGTTGTAGTAGTAGTTGAAGTAGTAGTTGTTGTAGTAGTAGTTGTAGTTATTGTAGTAGTAGTAGTAGTTGTGTAGTTGTAGTAGTTATTGTTGTAGTACTAGTAGTAGTTGTAGTATTGTTGTAGTAGTAGTGTTTTTTTTTTCTTTTCTTCCACTTTTAGTTTTTATATCATGCACTTAGATTCCCAACATAAATTTAAAAAGTTGACATTTAAGTAAACAGTATAATTTGGCAATGTAATTATTTTCCAACTGTTATTTTATACATTTAAGTTTAAGAATGCAAAAAAAAAAAAAAAAAAGAGTTGTTTTTTTTAAACTGGATTTTTACACTTTGAAATTTCCCCTAAACACATTATCTTATATTCACAAAACACTGACCACAAGCATGACTAAATACACAGCAGTTTGTATAATCACGTTTTCCGCTATGAGTGGGGGCTGCTGATAATTTTATGGTGATTCTAACATTGGAAGGTTAAAGCCGGTTTAAAGTACAGAGCAGTTTAAAGTACAGACCTGTTTGGGAACGTTGTCTTTGCTTTGGGACACTTGGAAATAACACAGAGTAAATCCTTTCTTTTGTATTTGAAGGACAACATGTGGCTACGACCTGGGATTACCACTATCCCTCTCCAAGCGCCCCACAGTCCCAGTAGATAGAGGATAAAACTCATTATTGACATGTAAGCGCTCAAACTGGTCATCTTATCGGATAATAAGATAATTTATTCTAACGACCGCAGGACATCATGGGAGTTTAATTGGACTCATTTATTTCAAGGGCTCGAGGTGTGAAAATGATGTGTATGCAGAGGCAGTATGTACATTTCTGCTATGAAAAGAGACTTGGGGGGGTTCCACTTGTGTTTATAAGGTAGAATGTTCATCAGTTACCGTGGTGACATAATGCACACGTTTGCGAACACTGCCAAAAAAATTTAAGAGTTTGAAACCTCAAGAAAAAATACAAAATGGATTTAAACAGCACATTTTCAGTAGCCTGTGATCAATATGAGCAGTCATAGTTTACTTGTTTGATTTTCAACAAAAAGGTAAGAGTGACTAACTGAAGATTGAAGTTTGAAATTTTGTACATAAGACCTCATTTCCTAGTGAGCCAGAGTGTTGGAGACGTGTGGAGACACGTTTTTAAATATTCCATCCAGTCCTTGTATTTGCAGAGGTCGCTGGTGCTAGGCTAGTGCATGTCTATGGCCATAGTTAGCCTGACACTAAAAACTGTCTTACCCACTCCACAAAACACCCGAAGCAAATCTATTATTACGCCAGACTGTCCATGTAAATGTCTGTCGATAGAATAATTTTTGAAGTAAAACCAACCTTGCATTTGAAGGATTTATGTCTGAGCAGCAGCAGTGAGATGTACTTCCTGATAGAAAGCTTTTCATCGGTGGACTGATATCACAAGGCGCCTATCTTAGTGGTAAAATTCCGCTGCTGAGAAAATAGTCCCTTAACATGCGACGATTCATGTGATGCAAGGTTAGTTTTATTTCAAACATTATTCTATCAACACAGACATTTACATCGACATATGGTGTAATAATAGTTTTGCTTCGGGTGCTTTGTGGAGTGGGTAAGACTGTTTTTAGTGGCAGGATAACTATGGCCATTGACATGCACTAGCTTAGCACCAGCGACCTCTGCAAATACAAGGACTGGATGGAATATTTTAAAAAATATTTATGTACAAAATTCTGGACTGTCCCTTTAAGAGCACAAATCATCTCAGTTCTTTCTGGTCAGATTGCTCAGATTAAAGATCAGATTAAAGCAGTTTCAGACTGTGCCTACAGTTAGCATCACATCTCCAGAGAATGATGATGGAATTAGCTACAAAGTATCAATACCAAAATTTACCACAATTTGTATTAGTGGATTTAAGATTATTAGGATTTATATGGGACAACAACAGAGAGGAGATGGTGTGCAGTGACTTAGCTGGAATTTTGGGAGTGAATCCTAAATTTGATCTACCTTTGTACATATAAATAATTTTTTCCATGTGTTCTTTCTGCATGAATAGATGTAGGTGGAGTCTTGTGAGTGCAATATTTTTGGGTCAGATACACAGAGACATCTAAAAGTTTTGAGAGCTTTTGCCACTCTCCCTTTTTTGTCGACTCATCTTTACTCGACCAAGAATTTAGTGGGATATGGTTAGTGGACTACAGCCCTAATATACTGTCAGCTCTAACTGTAGATAATTGTTTTCACTGTGTTCACTTTTTTCCCTTCTCAAAAACATAACTCACCTGAAAATAACAAATTAAGAGAAAGCACTGCCAATAACAAAACCTTTCTAGAATCTAAATTTATGTAATAATCATTTCTGAAGACAGTTGCTTAAGCCCCGTCTGCCTCAATCTTAGATCAACACTAAAATTCATAACTTTGTCTCAGAAAGTCAAATATCTCAGATTTTCTTTTTCATATCTGCACTCAGCAAAAGTTACAAGCTGAATTTGGTTTCATAATGTCTTTTGTGAACTGAAATGACTCTATTGTGTCTTTGTCTTACATTCTGAAACTCTTCTTTTCATTATTTCTTTTTCGTCATGTACTCAGATAGTCAACATTTTATTTAAATAGTTGACATTTAAGTAATCAAGATCATTTGGCAATTAAAGGCCAGTATTGCACGCAACTCCGGGGGCGTTTTTCATATGACACCAGCATTATACCATGGCTTAGAGCTCAAGGGTCAATTTTGTGTAATATAGGACCTTTAAATAGTTTTCAAATAGAGATATATCGAGAATTGTTAATATTGCAGCAGTTGTTTTGAAAATGTTAGCATATATTTTTTGTAATTAAAAGTTTAAATTGACTACAACAATGATTCATCTTTTGAGCTAGAATTGAAGCTCAGTTGAGCTTTACCGGCACATCTTGATGCATAGTTGTTGCGGGTTTATTGTTCTCAAGATAATGAAAGAAAAAAGGCTTTTGTGAACAGAAATAATTGCATTGTAACTGTGCCAACATTCTGAACTTATGTGTTATGTACTCAGATTGTCAACTTGTATTTACTTGACAATTTTAAATTGTATGGAAGTAAGACAAAGGGGAGTATTATACAAAATCCACTTTTATGAGCTTTCTACCATGTTATAATGTTGTTCCGTCATCAAAAACATGCCTGATGAGGTTTTAAATGTCATCCAAGTATGTTTGAGGCCCACTCAGCCCACAAGCCTACGTCACCTATGCTCCCACACAAGAATTCTCCAAAAATATAAAAAAAAGATATAAAATAGTAGTTTCATTAGACTTATTGTGGAGAGCAAAGGGAGCGGAGACTCAGAGTGTCAAAAATGAAATTGCAATTTATAAAACATGTTTTCAGTGAATATAGCATTTTCAAAACAATCAAAGGTAACACGGTAATCTAAATGTTATGTGATAGTGTTTAATACCGCATAGAAATAAAATACCTCCTCTTTATTTTGCACTTTTCTGATCTACGTTATAATGTTATTTCCTCATCACAAACATATAATATTATACCTGGACTTGTGCTTTGTTCAAATTGTTCAATGTTTTCAACACAAATCCTGAATATTTAGGCTGAGTTCTCTCAAAGTGAAACCACTTTGTGACGCCATGTGGTAATACAGAAAGTGATCCACTGTGTTTTTAAACTCCATACACCTTCGAATCATTTGTCAATTCCAGGGCTGAATTCATCCAGTCTCTTCTGAACTTAAGGTAAAATGTAGCTATTAACATACTGCTACTGCTTCATGACATCACAAGGTGGAATAGAGCATTTTGGGTTTTGGAGACAAAGACAGACTCATAATAAAGGATTGCTCAAACTTGTGTAAATGAAAACACAACTCCAGGCATGTTTTTGAGGAGGTAACATTATAACATGGCTCAAAGCTCACATTTAAATATTTCCAAAAACTGCAATTTTACATGAAAATTAAACGATCTCACTCACTCCACAGATTTCCCCAGACTGGAGCAGTGCTCAGACTACGCCTTGCCCTCAGACTCCTCTCCCTTCATGGATGGCTTCCTCTACATCGGCTCCGGCTCGCACAAGACCTCCACCGTGGACCGCCAACGCCGCGACGGTGAGCCTACACGCTGTTCTGCAAGTCACCCCCCACCCCCTCAGCTCCCTATCTCACCCCCGGCAAGGATGATCAATGCATCAGCCCATTTGTAAGCAGTTTCGCCCGGGTCTGCTCCGATCAATCAGCGTCAGTCCGTCACTTGTCAAACTGCCGATGGTTTAATCCGTTTGGCAACCAGTTGAGTGGAGGAGATCAATGCTGGTGTCTCTCAAGTGTGATCTGCATATACGTCCCCGGAGAATACTTGTCAAATTCCAAGTATGTTTTTTAGAAGTAGCGCTGGTGAATTCCAAAACAATCGGGACATGCGAAGTGGAAGAGAGTAGAGAAATGTAACTTTTTGTAAGTCTATTCTGACAACTGTGTTCGCACAAACTTCTTGCGATTGAAGTGAACAGCAATTTGAGTGAAAGTACAGGAAACAAGGGAGGAAGCAAAACTAAACTAAAAACAAACTTTGCACACATTTTCTAAGAGAGACAAGACATTAATCATTCTTTAAAGGTGTGAAATGTAACTTTTCTGAAGGAGGGTCTGCCGCCTGCTTGTCTTTATGGAGATGTGATGGCTTTGCCTGCAGTTTTCCGCAGTATAGCATTAAATGTGTTTACATAAATGGAGAGGAGCAGGTGACACCAGGGACCAAGTAGGAGAAGCAATAAAAACATACAATACACTAAAAAACAAACAATAAAAAATTACATTGCAATTGAATAAATACAGATACATTTCATACTGTGGTACATTGCAGGCAAAGCAATAACATCCCCATGGAGACAAGCAGGTGACTTAGACCAGAAAAGTTACACTGTGCATCTTTAACTTATTATATAATCTCCAATAAGAAAATACATTTAAACTAAAATGATTTAATAAAAAAAAAAAAAAATGGTTAAAAGCTCTGAAAAGTTTTGCACAAGTTTTCATTTATGTATTCACTTTTGCAATTCACCGTGCGAGTTTTTAATACTTTCATCTATCTTTCCATCTTTCTACCTATGTTTCTTAAAGTTGCATTGTGCAACTTTTCCGATGGAGGGTACGTCACCTGCTTGTCTCCATGGAGATGTTATTGCTTTGCCTGAAATGTACCACAGTATGCAATGTATCTGTATTTATTCAATTGCAATATCTTTTTTTGTTTTTGTTTTTATTGCTTCTCCTGCTTGGCCTGCTGGTGTCACCTGCTCGTCTCCATTTATATAGATGCGTTTAATGCCATACTGTGGAAAATTACAGGCAATAATATGACATTAAACCCATCTGTCTCGCATTTATCCATTGCATTCTGTTTCTAATGAAAAATGCAATAAATCTCTCGGTGAATAGGGTTGTCTCTCCACAGATCTGGCTTATAGTGGTCTCTCTTGAGATAGATTTGAGATAAATGGGTTTAACCTCTACTGTGAAACATTTTAGACAAAGCAATAACATCTCCATGGAGACAAACAGGCGACAGACTCTGCACCAGAAAAGTTGCACGATGCACCTTTAAAGAGTCTAACACAAAATGACCATGTAAACAAAAAACACAAATTGACTACATGTAAAGTAGAGCTGTTTAATGTTTGGAACGTTCCAGGCAGAGCAGTGAAATATCCATAAAAATAAGCAGGTGATGGACCCACAACCAAAAAGTTACTTGTGCACCTTTTAAAGAGCTTAACACAAAATGACAGTGTAAGCTTAAGACAAAAGTTTGAACAGTTCACTCGTCTGAACTAGTATAGCTGCATTGTTTCCCCGCTTTGTTTGAAACTTTTAATCAGGATCTACTTCACACCCAAACTTTCTGCACCTCCTGCTCCGGTGCGGTCCCACTCGCCCAAACAGCTGGAGCATTAGGAGGGCCCATGGGTAATTACGGAGGGAGCGGGCTTCAGATGCTGCCCCCGGGGAAGAGGGGGCTATCGGGGGGAGATGAGAGGAGCTGTGAGCTGATACTGCTGCTGCTGCTGGGGCTCTGACAGCTTGGAGGTACCTGTGACTAGAATAAGCTCACTCTCCCCTATCCGTCCACATTTACATCAGGTCTGCACATAGCTTTAGCGCTGGGTGGAGGCTACGCTAATGAACTGGGCTGAGGTCTGGGACTTTGCCCATGAGAGAAACATATAGGGCAGGATTCATTAAATTAATAGTTGTTTAGGCCAGGTTTGATTTATAAGAAGAAAAATATGCAAATGTGTTCTCTATACGGTAAACGCATAAAAACAACTGAATTTGAATTCAATACTGGCTGCTCGGAGAAAAAAAATACAGATTTTTGCTTCAAAACATGGGACTCCCCAATACAAATAAGGTTCAGAGACTTTCCTTAAACCCAACCCTGATCCTAACCTGATTATGAAAAATATATTGTCAAAAATCAACATTTGTGATCATAAACACTAATATGAGGCGGCTGGTCGGGGGAAGATGATGCATCAACAGGAAGTAAAAGAAAATCTGAATGTATTGTTATAATTTTAGGTATAAATAAAGCTTTGTTTTGTAAATATAAGTCTGTTTTTTAGACTTGGCAGCTCAGATGAATAGAAAACACTGCTTAAAATTGGATTGCCATGGTTGCAACAGAATGTTAAGTCCCTCCCATGGATGAAATGCAGAGTTTTTGGGAGCCCCTTCAAAACATGCTTTTCAGAGCAATAAAAATCTAGCAATAATCAAAACGGTTGTCATACTAATAGACTAAAAATATACCTTTTTAATGAGATAAAAGTCCTCAAAGCGGGAAGATGAAGCCCATGAACTTAATTGTGGGTCACTTGGGAGTTGTCATGGCGATAGGCCTGTCACAGCAATTCCAGTAAACTCTTTTCTGAACAAACTAAAATATGAGCTCTAGTAAATGAATACCAAAATGAAGCACCCTAGAAGTTTTTAGTAATACTTCTAATTATTGTACCTTCAAATTGTTACATGTTACCACAAAAATAATGCAGAAATAAAAGGCAGCCTACATAGTGTATATTTACATACATGAATATTGATCTTAAATAGATATTGTTCATGATTAATTACAGCGATAAGTCTATAATTGTTCCCACTTCACTGTTTACTCACCCGAAGTTGTATTTGGAGTGATTTGTGCACGTTTGAGCAGTCTTTAATCACTTATCTTCATGACATCCTATTTGCCAACACAATGATCCACGGGTGTCATAGATTAACTATATACCGGACACAAGCACAATATATCTTTTTTAAAGGCACACTGTGTAACTTTTTGGTTGGAGGTCCGTCACCTGCTTGTTATATCATTGCTATGTCTGGAATGTTCCACAGTATGACTTTAAACAGCTCTACTTTACATTTATTTATTTACAGGTGTTTCCTTTGCTCAAAAATATCTTGAAAAATGCTGACTTTGAGCGGGGTTGCCTCTCCACAGATCTGACGCGTAACGTGGCCTGGTTTGGTCTCCATGAAGACAGAAAGGTTTAATATCATACTGTGAAACATTCCAGGCAAAGCAATAACATGTTCATGAAGAAAAAAAGCAGGTAGCAGGCCCTTCACCAGGAAAGTTACACAGTGCACCTTTAAATGTGGCGTTTCTACTAAAATCACTTCGAATAAAAGAAAAGTAGACGATTGGATGTACTTTTTGAAGCTATAGAGATTGTATAAGTCACTGCTATAGAACATGTTCTAACTGCACCATTAAATCTTACGCTTACTGTAGTACTGATGAAGCCTCTGGTATTTATCTTTCCTGGAACATACATTTAGTCACTTTTCACAATCTTCCCATCAATCAAACCATGACCTCTCTCTCTCTGTCTCTCTCTCTCTGCCTCTCTCCATCCCTCCATCCTTCTTTCTATCAGGTAAGTACAATAAATAGCGTGTTATGTCATCTATAATGCAGAGTGCGACAGGTTCAGCCGCTGTGCTTTAATGGAGCTTTAACTGCTGCTGAGCTTTTGAAAAATTCAGATGGGCTCAATTTTAAACTTCAGACTTGTTCAATCACGGGTAAGAAGCGCTGTTAAAACCAGGGGGGTGATGAGCTATTTCTGAAACTTCTCCAGAATGCATTTCCTTGCGACCTAGTGGTTTGATAGTCCATAGAATGACTCTTAATAATTCATAGGTGTTACTCAAGGCGAAATGAAACGCTCAGGTACAGCTCCTTAAAGATCCTATATTACACAGAATGGACTCTTGTACTCTTGTGAGCTTTTAGCAAGGTTATAATTGTTATAATGGTGTTACCTCATCAAACACAAACCTGGAGTTGTTTGGGTTTAATTTTTTTTTTTCATGCATGTTTGAGCAGCCCTGTATTATTAGCCTATCTACATTTTCAAATCTCATAATACTATTCCACCTTGTGATGTCATGTACTGGTAGTGTTCAAGTTAGCACCTCTTAAATATGGGTAATATGGGTCCTTTAAACCTGGTCTTTGTTCTCTCAGAAGCTGAAATCTGATATTAGTCTTCACTTTATGGGAAATTACTACAAGCTGTTTATGGGAGAACATCTTTAATTTATCGAGGTGCATTCCACATTGCCAGAGAATTTAAAGGGCCCATTTTTGCTTTTTTTTCTGATCTATGTTCTAATGTTGTTTCCTTATCCAAAAAAACAAAACAAAAACTGGAGTTGTGTTTTGTTTCATTCACATTTTTTTACACACAAACCCTGCATATTTAGGCTGAGTTCTTCACTTAAAAGGAAAACACTTGTGATGTCATGTTGTGATACAGGAAGTGCTCCACTGTATAAACTCCATACACTTTCATTAGAATCATTCAGATTATTCTTGCCCTGGAATTGCCAAACTCTACTGCAGGAGTGTCAAACTCATTTTGGTCCGGGGGCCGTATCCAACCTATTTTGATCCCAAAGGGGCCGGATAAGAAAACTTATGGCATATAAAAATAGCAATAAGTTCAAATATTTGTGCAGAGAAATGCAAATCTATTACAAAATTATTTTGTAATTGATGAACTCTTTATTTTACAAAATATTATAATATAATGAACAACCTGAAACTTTAAGAAAAATGCAATTTCAACACAATGTTTTAACATGAACTCATATGCAAATAGGAATAAGTAAATTTTTCACTGTGTGTCCACTTTTCTCATGTTGGACATTTTTCTGATGAGGGTGTCACGGTCAACAGTCAAAACGATCATCCTTTAAGAGCGTTTGGAAAGAGACAAGTCTTCATTTGTGCTGCTCTGGTGGGAGGGGCCACGTACAGAGACGCTGGAGACCAAATTACCAATATTTAAATAGAAAATAGAATCAAAATATTTTAGTAGAAAATCAGCTGAGGGCCAGATTAAAGGTCTTGGAGGGCCGGATCTGGCCCCCGGGCCTTATGTTTGACACCTGTGCTCTACTGAATAAAAGAAAACTACTACTACATGACATCACTAGGCGGAACAGAGCATTTTGAGCTTTGGAAATGTAAACAGACTAATAAACCAGGATTACTCAAACATGTGTGAATTAAACAAAACACAGCTCTGGGCATGTTGTTGAGGAGGTAACTGCATTATAACATGGCTTAAAACTCACAAGACTCAATTCTGTGTAATGTAGCACCTTTTAAAAGTACATACACTACCAGTCAAAAGTTTGGAGACACTTTTCTCACCTTTTTGTTGAAAACCAAACTCCTAAACAGAACCCAGAAAAAATCGTATTGATCGTAGGCTCCTGAAAATGTGTTTAAATCCATTTTGTATTTTCCCTGAGTTTCCAGACACCTTAAAACTTTTTCGTCTGTGTTTATGAATGTGTGCATTATGTCACCATGGTAACAGGTGAACATCCCGCCAGTAGAGATACATTTAGAACACCCCCATCATCTGAAATCATCAAATTCTGTAACACAAATTACATCTAGCCAGCTACAGTATATATACATTAACCTGCAGTCTCGGTTTGGTTTAAAGTATTTCTGTCCAAATTCATTACCCCATTGAGGTAAAAGGCCACGACTTTTGGAATCACTGGTGCAGTTTTAACTCCAGAAATTAACTTGTTTTCCATTTGGAGGAACATTAATTTGTATTTGGGGGGAGATAAGGCTAATAAACACCTGCTAGTTGTTGCAGAGATGGATTTTATTTACGGTTGCGCTCTATACATGGTTTACACTGTTTATTCCACCTCTATAGCTCCAAATGGGCCCACTACAAGTACGTATTTTGTGCGTATGGCTTTCAGTGAGTGGGGACCGAGTACTGATACACTATAGGCACTTAGTCTGAAAATGGTGAGTGGCAGATGTAAAATGACACTCGTAATTTCTGATTAGCTGGGTTTTCCTCATCTGGAGAGCTGTGATGGCATCTGCACTGTCAAAAGAGGATGAGGAGTTTTATTGGAAAGCCAAATATCCGAGCAGATAGTAAAATAGTGAAGCAATCTCCCAGCGATGATTGTACTAGCAGCTGTAGTAGCAGCAGTAGTGGTGGGTTCTTATCGCAGTCTTTTCACAGTACATGTTAATATGAACTTTAGGCAAGGCAAGGCAAGACAAGTTTATTTGTAAAGCACAGTTCATACACAAAGTAATTCAAAGTGCTTTACAGAGTAAGAAATATGTTAAAATCACAATACAAACACATCAAAACATAAATAATCATAGTAAAATTAAAAAGAGAGAGACATTAAATTAGAGAGAAGAGTGCAAAATGAAAAATGAAAACCTTTCAGTCATATACACAGCTAAACAAAATGGTTTTGAACCTTGATTTAAACAGTTAAAGTAGAGGTTTGTCTAACATCTTCAGGAAGACTGTTCCAGGCTTTAGCTGCATGATTCTGAACCGCTGACTGCCCATGTTTACCACCAAAATGAAGCGTCACATCCACCAACTTAACGATGTATTGTACTAATACTGGCTGCATCATAAAATAATGAACAAAAACTTTGCTGCAAACTTTAGTCTGTATCTACAAACCGTATAACACGTAGCTTTTGTCTGGCTAGATGTTAATATATGAGACCAACATGAGATTAGCTAATACCAAATGTGTGTTGCTAGTGTTAGTATCAGATTCGGATACAATTCAGACACAATTAAGACGAAACAGCAGCTATATCAGTGATACAGCCAACATAAGAACACCTTTCAATTAATGTTGTTGAAATAAATAGCCAACTTCCTGATATCATGGTCTTTCATCGAAGATAAAGCTACACAACATCGACAGTCAAAGCTGCTCCACTGCCATGTGAAAAATTCTCGGGCAAATGACGTTATACCCAGTATCCCTTGTGAAACTTCGCTACCAGGAATGCCCAATTGGTGTTCTCATACCATGATGGAAACACTCTGGCTACACCTGGACCCTTCTTGGTCCCTGAGGTCCTTCGAGATGGTTCATATGGACCTAAAATGTCAGAGATGTACTTTGGTGCTAGGCCATAGAAAGACTTGTACATAAGCAGAGCTGCTTTAAAGTCTGTTCTCTGAGCCACAGGAACCAGTGCAGAGACCTGAGTACAGGACTCTTGTGTTTGTACTTCCTGGCTCGAGTCAGGACCCAAGCACAGCTCATTTGGAGAGGCCAGTGAGCAGGCTGTTACAGTAATCTAACCTAATGGAGAGAAAATTTAATGATATGAATTTAATAATATGAACTTCGTGTGAAGAAAAACTACCACTACATGACATCACAAAGTAGAGCAGAGCATTTTGAGCTTGGAGATGACAGACTAATAATAAAGGATTACTCAAACACTGTTAAATGAATCATAACACAACTCCAGGTATGTTTGCTGGAAATAACAATTCTAACATGGCCTAAAGCTCACATGAGTCAATTCTGCCTAGTACAGGGCCTTTAAACCGTTTGTCCTGGTGCTGATACCCCTTAAGGACTTCTTGTAACTGTTTTCTCTGAGCTCCCTGCTGCCTTAATGAGAGTGTAGTGCTGTGTAGTACTGGGAGCATGAATCCAAGAGAGACATGTATTTTTCATCTGATGTTATATCTGCCCATCCTCGCCTGTGTAATGAAGTACGCTGTAATTTTGGCACAGACACGGCTTTCAGATCGCTGCAGTTTCTCCATTTCCATTTCCAGCCCCCCTGACAAGCTGTCCGGCAGATGTCTTCATCACAGATATTTTAGTCTGATGCTGAGATGGGCAGGAGATTGGCGCAGACTGGAGGACTGGGAGGAGGAAGAGGAGGAGGAGGAGGAAGAGAGGAAAAGGGAGATTCGCTCGAAAATGGCTGCTACCACAGATACCGGAGCGATCCAAGCGAACGTAGCGTCAATATAAATACCAAGGTGTATTTATGAGCTGTGCATTGATGGTTAGAGTACTTTAGTCATGATGGAAGTGCTATTTTGGGCCTGGATGTCCTCCTTCTGTATCTTTGGGTTTTCTTGAGGTATTTGAGCTTCCTCCTACGGTCGATTTGATGAAGAGATTTGTTTTGAAACTTTATTTTGTCCTTGTTTGCCAAAGAAACCAAGAACAAAATGAAGACGTCAAAGAAATCAAGATAAAGTGGACTGATGTGTGTCTGGAGAGGACAGCAGTTATATGGGCGGATTTGAAGTCAAATTCCATGTTAGGAATAAGAATATTTATTAACGAAATAGTGAAATAAAAACACCAGAATCTTGTAGCTGATGAAGAGCTGGTTAATACGAACATTTTAAGACCAAAATGACAAGCCTGACATTTTTCAATACAAGCACATGGCAGACACTCCACTAGAAAAGTCATGCAGTGCACCTTTAAATAAAGTTCTGAAAAAAACAAAACAAAAAAACTCAACATCAAAATCTCCATGAACACCCCTTTCTTCGTGAGCAGGGGGAATTCTTGGTGTTCGATCTAATTGGAGTAATGTTTCTGGATGCGTGCAGTAGCCCGGCTTCCTTCCCCCGTGTGCGTTGTCGGAGGCTCGCTGGCGGACCCCTGCAGTGAGCGCGAGGGTCTGGTTGCCGCGGCGACGCGGGGGACACAGCTGGGTCTGGAACGCAGCTGCAGCCCGATTGTGAATCAAGCACCATTGTTCTCCACAGTGAGGCCGGCACACATCACAGGAACACATTCAATGGTTCCAAAGAGATTCAGCGCAGAAAGAAGATGAAAATAACTTGTGGAGACATTATTGGTGAATAATGAAAAGTACATAAAAGAGATTGGAATTATGGGTCATTAAATTATACTTGCTTTGAGACTTTTATGCTTTTTCTACTATTTTAGTCAATCCACTTGCTGTAATTGCAGTAGATGTAATGGTTTAAGATTAAGGTGCACTGTGTAACTTTTTTGGTGGTGGGAATCTGCCTCCAGCTCGTCTCCATGGAGATATTGTTGCTTTGATGGTATCGCAATAACATCTGCATGGAGACAAGCAGATGGCGAACCCTATCTCCACCAGAAAAGTTACATAATGCTCGTTTAATGTCAATCTCCATTGACAAATATTTCAAATGCTGTGTTGGTTTTGCCATCCATTGGTCTAGAATGAATGCAATTAATGATCTAAAACAAATTATATCTTTTAAATGGTAAAAGCGCTCAGATGTTGCTTATGGACAACATCACGCTGGGGGGTGTTCTACATGCATCTCTATTGGCGGAATGTTCATCAGTTACCATGGTGACAAAAAGACAAAAAAGATTTAAGAGCTGAAAAGTCAAGTAAAACTCACATTTTCAGGAGCCTGTGATCAGTACGAGCGTACATGGTCTTGTTTTTGTGAGCCTGACTTAACTGAAAAACAAATTTTATGTGTGAGAGAGTTGTTTAACAGCACAAATAATCTCACCTGTTGTAGAGCCAACCAAGTCAGCTCTATATGTGGACAGATTGTGTTAAAATAAAGCTTCTTAACTCTAACGTGAGTAACAGAACTTCCAACAGAGCAGTGCTTCCAGTTAGCATGACACCTCTAGGGATTGTTGATGACAGAGTATCAATAACAGTAAGCAGAAACCCATTACTAGGCCATAACAGAGAATGAAAACTGTCTAAAAGTTGAAAGGGCTGGTGTAGTGTAATCAAAAAGTGATTTAGTTGTTAAACCTTTGAAGAAACCTGCTCTCATTAACCTCAGTGTGTCCTGCTTCGTTCACGTCTCAGTGTGTGGTCAGGTTCAGACTCTGGGTTATGAGACACTGCTCCTGACGTCGAGGCCGCGACATCATTAACTCCACATTAGAAAAGCCAAGGTGACGAGATGCTGCTGTGTATTTAATCATTTCCTGACCCTTGAGTCGTACATTCACACTTAGATAGTAGCAGCAGTTAGATTGTTGGTACTTTGCAGCTGATGTCATCAATATTACTTGCGGGTGTGTGATGCTAACTGAAAGTACTGCTCTGTCTGAAGCTCTGTTACTCAAATGGGCTCTATTCATGCTTATGTCACAACCTAGAAACGCGTTTGGAAACATCTGATTACAACTTCAGTGCAGTTACCGACACTGGACTCACCGACCGATTGTGATCAAACCCACTGAAGTAAATGTGATCGGCTGTAAAATTAAGACTGCATAGGTATGTGCTGTTTGGAATCATCTGGAATTTGGCGCCCTCATCTCTTCTAATCGCATGTACCCAGGGCGCACAGAGCTGTGTGTCAGAGGGGAAGTGATGAAAACTGATGTACACTACCGGTCAAAGGTTTTAGAATACCACACGTTTTACAGTTTTTTATTGTTTACTGTTTACTGTTGACCAAAACATATTCTAAACTTTTCATGCAAGTGTCAACCTTTTTCAGAAATAACAGCTGAACACACTCATGGCATTCTTTTTATAATAGAAATCAAATACTCCTCAGAAAGTTCTTCCCAAGTCTGTTGCAGAAGTTCCCATACTTGTGTGACACTTGTAGGTTGTTTGGCTTTGGTTTAAGTCTGGAGACTGTGCTGGACACTCCATGTTTTCAAGCTTACCATCATGTTATTTTTTCCTGACGTAGTTTTGGTATAGCTCGGTCTTGTATTTTGTTATCTTTTATCTTTTTTTTTTAAACCTCTGGCTGTTCAGTTCTTACCTTTGTACCATTTCAAGCTCTTCATTGGACTTGCACAACTTAAATTGCAATGAATCAGTGGAAAAATTAGGGTGTTCTAAAACTTTTGACCAGTAGTGTATGGTTGTAATTGTTGTTTAGCCGAACATAAGAGAATGCTACAGTGACATGCAGATGAAGAAAACTGGGCCATTTTCTAATTTTTCCTAGAACAGAGCCCGCCGGAAGTTGTAATCGCATCTTTCCAAACGTCTCCCAGGTTTGTGACGTAAGCGTAAGCCTATAGACTTGAATCTGAGCCTTAATTTGAAACAGTCTAACCAGAAAGAGATGCTTTAGTTAGTCACTCACACCTTTTTGTTGAAAATCAAACACCTAAACAGGTCCGTGCACGCTCGTACTGATCACCGGCTTCTGAAAATGCGTTTTAATCCATTTAGTATTTTTTTTCTTGAGTTTTCAGACCATCTTAAAGCGTATTTGTCTGTGTTTGGTAATGTTGTGTAACCATGGCAACTTGTAAACATTCATAAGCCATAAACATACAAGTAGTACATCCCCAGCATGATGTCACTGCAAAGTATTAATACAAATATCTTGCTCATTATTGGCTCGCGAGTAGTCTATTTGCAAAAGAAGATGTCAGTAATGAGTTCTGTTATTGCTGGATAGAAGATTACATTGACTTTAAAAACCAAACGCGTATTTGAGGGCGATCATTACAAAAACCACAAAAGGAGAAATTGCTTATTAACGGATTATACTGGGTTAGCAGGGGGTTGCAAAAGTCCCAAATATAGCACAAAACAACAACTTAATTCCCTCTGCCTGGAAACGAAGGACTTGACATTTCAACAGTCGGGGGACACATTGGAAGAGTGGTTCAGCCATTTTTTTTTTTCTTCTTCTTCTTCTTTTCTTCCTCCGTCGCCAAGACAACCTCGCATCCAGCCTGGGAGATTGAACTTGTAATGACTTTAAATACCATCCATTGTCTCTTAACACACGGCAGCTAGGTGCATGCAGGATTGCTTTGATTGAGATTGCGAGTGTGAAGCTGACGGGATAATTTTTCCCCACTTGAAGAAAAGTAGGGTCAGAGAGACAGCCTTTTTTTCAAAATGTCACAGGAAGTAATGAGATATGAATCATTTTTTGTCACCGTATTTATCGCTAAAAACAACAGGAAGCTGAAGCGTTGCAAAGTAGCGCTGTCCTTTTCTTGTCACATCCGTCTAACTGCCAGTTGTAGTCACTTCTTTTTTATTGGGACTATATCAGTTCCCTCACAACATCACACACGTTTTGGCAAAGGGATTCGCAATTAGCATATTCATGAGTGGAATACAGTGGAAACTTTGTAGCGACGGGAGACGTTGGGAGCGAGGGAGGGATGGAGTGGAGTGGGTGGAGGGAGGGAGGGGTGGATGCTGCGTTTCCGATGCGTTTGTTGCGGAACAGAAAAAGCCAGATGGCACGGTGACTTTGAGAAAATCCAAAATTAGGTGTGTTTTGGTGAACTTCACGCTCATTGACGATGTAAATGGCTCCGTCAGACAAGTCAGGGAAGACAATGCGTGCGTGTGCATGTGTTCGTTTGCACGGTGTGTGTGTTTGCAGCGTCGCCACGGAGATGGTGTTTTGTTGATTGAAATCGGTGCGATACTTGAGGCTTTATTCTGACTCTATTGGTTCTGTGTTGGAGTCATGCATATATTTAGATACTTGTAACCTTGAAAATGGATAGCAGTACTGCCCTTGGGAACAAATAGATAAATTGAATACAGAATTACCAGTATAGCTGTATATGCTATTATGTTTGTGTAGATATAGTGGAAAATGTATGTTTTAAGTTGTTCTTTGAGTAAAAAGTAGCAAGTTGCAATGATACTAGTAGTTTTATTATCTATTCTTGGTTTCAGCTTTGTGTCTAATTGGCAACATTTTGATGACTTTTCACGATTCAGAAGAAATATTAATTTGTTTTGGTTTGGTTTCTTATTGCAACGTTTTCATGACTCCAAAACCCATGGATGGTTTAATTTTGTTTATTTCATTATTTGATATTTTACCAAGTTAGTCACTTGAGTACACCTCATTAATGTGACGACCTGACCAAGAGGCTCCATAAAACAGCAGAATACACACACACGAACACACACACCAACACCAGCCAACCATAATCTGAAACAGTGAATTGTAACATGACAAAAACTTCTGCAGATTAAAGGTATAAAAGTGTTAAAAGTATGTGCACTGATCCTGTGAAGTACTCTGGATTGAGTTTAGAAGTCGACAGAGGTGTAGTTCAGTCTTTATTTGAAGGGACAATGTACAGCAACATTAAGATAATAAAAAACAGATGTTCTGCAGCAGATTAGAGCTGAACAGCAAGTTTCCATTTGCCGTCCATGATTTACAGAAATCAATTACACAATATAATTACATTCAGTCAACAATAAGAACAAGTCTCACTGTCGCTCTCTGTCACGCTTCATAACCCAAACACACTCACACAATATCACACATGCACAATGCAACCACATAAAATACATATTAAAGAACTCATATTGTGCTTGTGTCTGTTCTATAGTTATAATCTATAACCCCTGGATCATTGTTAGAATTTGCACATTTTAAGTCACAATTTTGCAACTTAACCACAACTTCAAGAGGGTGGTAAATGAGAAGAGGAAACAGCTATGACATGGTTAAAAGATGTTGCATAGTATGTCTGCAATAATTTACCAGTTTGAGATTTACTATTGGATCAGTACGTAGTTTTAAAACAAACTAAAAACAATATACAAGTTATAGTGTTGTGAAGCAGTACAGCCATAGTATAAAGTCATAGTTGTTGGGTTGTTGTAGAAATAATAAAGGAAGAATAATAAAGAAATAATAAGTAAACTGGAGCTAATTGTTGTAGCAGAAATAGTATTGATTATAATTCCAGCCATCCTAACTATAGTAGAGATCTGTCTTTAACTACTTTCTCCATCTTTCCTGCTCACTGTTCCAGCTGTACACTTTACACGACCCTATTGTCCTCCACTGGACCAAAGCTAATGAAACCTCCCTCTTAGTTAAAGGCCCACGTGGATGCTCGCCAGATAGTGACTCTCTTTACATATACTCTCACCCTTATGTTTCAAAGAGGAGACTATCTTCACGTTTAACAGCAGCCCTGACTACGTGTTAAGTGGAAGTGACAAAACAGATCAGCGACTTTGTAAAGAGGATTTTGATAGTCCATATTGTACAGCTATCACCCACACTCAAGTCTTATCAGGAGGCTTCTAAATGCTTTTTAGCTTGGAGCGTCATTAGCTGTTTAATAGGGTTAGAGTGCTGCTAATTGTACACAAACCAATCTCGAACATTGCAGGCAGTAATTAATTTCCACTCCTGACATGATAAATAATGGCCAATTTGTTATATATTATAGGAAGGTAGCAGTATGCTTTCACTGCAAGATAAAGAACACATATTCACTGATTTATAAAGTAAAAGAGTTCTAATTACTTTAAATTTGCAATGAAATTATGCAGTTTTGCTTTAGAGGTTCTATATTATGCAACATTGACTCTTGTAAGCTTTAAGCTGTGTTAAATGCTCTGTTCCACCTTGTGATGTTATGAAGCGGTAGTTTTCAAGTTAGCAGCTGCCCTTTTACCTTTAGTTCAGTAGAGATTGGCAATTCCAGGGCTGAAATTATACACATGATTCTAGCACCCTATGAGTACCTGCAAATAGTGCTGAAATGGGCGTTTTTTTAGCATTCTGAATTATACTGAGTGAGGGCTCTATGGGAATAATGCATTGTAAAGAAAGCACTTTGGGTATCTTGAAAGGCACTATTGATACTTTGCAGCAACATCATGTTGGGGGTGTTCTACGTGTACTCTAATGGTGGAATGTTTAAGAGGTACCATAGTGACATAATGCAAACCTTCGCAAATACAGACAAAAATGTTTTAAAACCATCTGAAACCTTAAGAAAAAAGTTTAGGTATTTAATTTTCAGTAAAAAGATGAGAGTGACTTGTATTAGAAAAAAACTCATCTTAAAGTCCAACAGAGCCTCAGATAGAGCAGAGCCTACAGTTAGAATCATACATCAGCTGCGAAGTATCAGTATAAACAGACATTATTTTTACTGTAAAGTTTTTGTACAAGAACTTTTAGTCCGAGAACACCAAGACTTTAGTACACAAAACCAAACCAAACATCTGAAAAAGTGTTGCTCAAAGAGTCCAGGGCTGTAGAATTGATTTTACAATATGGCTTTTATGGCTGGATAAAGAGCCAGACTTGGACAGGAGGGTTTACTGATAATAAATGTTTGTTTTTCAGACCTGGTGAGGCGCTGGTGCACTCTGGAGGGGGGCTTTCTGAGTTACTATGAGAGCGAGAGGAGCCCGACGGCGCTGGGCAGAGTGGACATCGCAGAGGTGGTCAGTGTGGCGGTCAGCAACACAGAGACCATGACTGGAGCTGGGTACGAACGTCTGTTGTCACGATGCTGAAATTTCAAACCCGATCTTGATATTAAAGGTCTTATATTACGCGAAATTGACTCTTTTGAGTTTCTAGCCATGTTATAATGTTGTTTCCTCATTAAAAACATACCTGTAATTTAGTTTTGTTTCATTCACACATATTTAACACACAAACGCTGCATATTTAGGCTGAGTTCTTCAGTGTTCCTTCTTGTGATGTCATGTGGTAATACAGGAAGTGCTCCACTGTGTTTTTAAATGCTAGATGTTTTCACTATTTGTATGATTTTTAGCCCATCTTTACTAAACAAAAGTTAAGAGATAGCTGTTAAAATTCAGCTAAAATAGTGCTCCATGACATCACAAGGTGGAAAAGAGCATTTTGAGCTTTAGAGATGTAGACAGACTAATAATAAAGAGTTACTCAAATATGTGAATGAAACAAAACACAACTCCAGGTCTGTTTTTAGGAGGTAAAAGCATTATATATATTCACAAGTGTCAATTTTGCACAATATTGGAGCCCCTTTTAAAGAAGACATTTGTTTTTTTAAATATACTTACTAAACTGTAAGTTGATTAGTTTCCCTTTTGTTCATTGTAAACTGCACTATTGGTCTAAAACCATTAACTTCCTGTTTTCTATCTTTAAAAACTACATTTCCTGCCTGGGGGTCATATAAGTACAGAACAGTGCACAGAAATAGGAGAAGGAAACAGATTTTTTTTTAGCCCTCAAGCCTCAAATCATTCAAAACACAACTCTGATTAAGCTAATAACTAAACTTGTTTTATTTTGGACATAAAGCAAGTTTTGCAAAATTAATTCAAAAATGCAAATCAGCCGTAGTGCCCATCCTGAATGAACCTAGTGAATTTACGCCGCCTTTTCCTCCATACACCAGTGAAATGACTGCCATAAATCCAGCTTCACCAGTCACTGTCCGTGCACGATTAAAGACACACGGGCCTCACACATTAAAACAGATATATTCTCATTAAATTAACTGTAATTGATTGATAGCTCTGGTTCATACAAGTTTAAAACATTTCCACACCCTCATCATGCGTCCCCTTAGCATAATCTTTATTCCACCATTATTCAATTTAACTGGAGCTATCAAGGCTTTACGACAGTTATATTTCCTGTTTACTTGAGCAACGCTGCGTTCGCCATTTTAACTGCCCCCGCCCCCTTTTCACAGCTCTGCAAAGTTGTTATTTATTTGCAAACTTCCGGTGACTGCAACACTTTTATTTCAGATGCCCTGGCCTTTCTCAATGGCTTTGGTGTTCACTGCAAAAACTAAATTGCATTATGTAACTTTTCTGGTGGATGATCAGTCAAATTTTCTCAGTGGAGATGTTATTGCTTTATCTGGAATGTTTCAGAGTATAGCATTAAATTCCATGAAAAAAGAGGAGAGGTAAGCCCGCTCACAGTCAGAATTTCAGTTTTTTAAGCTATAGAATCATCTGTAATTGAATAAATGTAAGGTAGAGCTGTTGAATGTCATACTGTGGAACACTCCAGACAAAACAATGACATTCATAGAAACAAGCAGGTGATGAATCCCCAACTAAAAGTTACACAGTGCACCTTTAAGATTACTTGAATTAAGAAATTTTTATCATGTTTTGAGTAAATTTTACTTGGTAACTGAAATTATCTACCAATGAAACAACACTTTTTGTACATAAATATGAAAATGTCTTGCTACTCTTAAAAAGTGCACTACATAACTTTTTGGTTGGGGTTCTGTCACCTGCTTGTTTCTATGGATATGTCATTGCTCTGGCTGGAATATTCCACAGTATGATATTAAACAGTTCTACCTTATATTTATTCAATTACAGATGGTTTTATAGCTCAAAAATACCTAGAAAAACAGGCATTCTGACTGTGAGCGGGATCACCTCTCCACAGATCTGACCTGTAACTTGGTCTAGTTTGGTCTCTGTAAAGGTAAAATTGTTTAATAACATACTGTGAAACATTCCTGACAAAGCAATAACATCTCCATGGAGAAAAGCATTTGCTTGAATTAAGAAAAGCACACTCCATTAGTAGATAATTTTACTTGTCAACTTGAATCTACTCATATAAAGTCAAATGTTCTTAAGTAAAAGGTGCACTGCGTAACATTTCTAGTGGGGTCCACCATGTGCTTGTCTCCAAGGAAATGTTATTGTTTTATCTAGAATGTTCCACAGGATAGACTAAACCATCTCTATCACAACTATCACAAGAGACAAGCGGGTTACAGCACTATTCTACATTACAGTTCAGATCTGTGGAGAGTCGCCCCTATTCACAGAAGGAATTATTATATTTTTGAGCAATAGAAACACCAGTAATGAGTAAATGCTGAATGGATATGTTTAATGTCACACCATGGAACATTCCAGGGAAATTCCTTGGAGATAAGCATGTAGCCGACCGTCCATCAGAAAATCCATCATTTTAACTTGTTTATTGCTTTTTGCAGTGTTGCTGTTTTATATATGCTAATGTCCAGTGATTAAACATACGGCTTAATGACTCCAGCAGATGTTCTGAAGAGCCAAACGTGCTTTTATTTGTAAATGTTATTTATACTGCAGCTACCAGCACATCTGGTCAGTGCTAAGTGCAACCTTTATTATGAAATGAACCACCATGGCAGGTCATAATGATCATTTCTTTAGTCATACAAAGTGCATGGCCTCGTTTTTATGCCTTCTCTAAATGTTTGAGCCATAATTGAAATATATTGCATATTTCTAACTAGCATTTATGAACTATCAAAGTTAAATGTGCACTGTGTTACATTTTTGTTGGAGGGTCCCCCATTAGCTTGTCTTCATTTAGATGTTCCACAATATGACATTACACGCATCTAGCTCCATAAATACAAGCACCATCAAGCCAAGTTACAGTTCAGATCTGTGGAGAGGCAAGTCCACACAACGTTCAATTGCAGGCTTTTCAAGGTATTTCTAAGCAATAAAACACTGATAATTAAATCAATGCAAGACAGATGGCGTTAATGCCTAGCCTGATTGATCAGCGAGTTTCACTTCTTAGAAACCGTCTGACCTTGCAGTGTTAGAATTCGTTCCCTCCACGGTAGGCGAGTACTTTTTTAATTGAACCAATCGCTGCTATTTGGTCATGATGTATGTAATGCGCTGGTAACGAGGCTAACTGGTATATTAAGCTTTTCCCAAATCCTGTAGGAAGTAGGGCAATAACATCTTTCCTCTTGATAAAATTGACAAAACATTCTCTTGTTCCAGTTTTAAATCCTCGATCTTGGGAATTGTTGCCAACACAGAATGTAGTCGCTCTTCGCTCTTGGCTAGTGCCTGAACTCGCACTTCTTTGCGAACCGTGTGTTCTGATTCCTGACCTAGTTGCTGGAGAGAAATGAAATTGAGTGGAGGCACTAGGTGGCACCAGCCTGGCTAGTTAATGCCATACAAAATTTGCATTCTTATGTGAGCAGGGTCATATCTCGACAGATTTCACTTGAAACTTGACCTGGTGGTGCCATTTCTTGTCTCCATGGAGATAGACAAGTTTAATGCCATACTGCGAAACATTCAAGGCAAAGGCAAAGTTTTTCAGGTGTAGAATGAGCGTCCACATCACTCAAAACTGAGAACATAATTAAAATTTGACTAATTGTGCTGCCCTGGAGTGCAAAAAATGTGAACAGTGATCAAAATCTGGGCACGTACTTTTTTTTTTTTTTACAGTTTTTTAATTCATTTTTTAACTTTGAAATTTCAGTCCACTGATATACATTTTTATGGCTAGTCTTGCTTTAAATCCTTTTGTTCAGTTACACAGTGGCTACATTAAAGATTTTAGGTTCACAAGTGCAAAAGAACTGTCAAATATAGCCTCTTTTTGCCACTATGATGAGCTGAATAATCCAAACGATAATTTCTTTTAGCCTTACAAAGCAGCCATTTCTGTTATGCATGGACTTATAGGTCACAGTGAAAGCCTATTATTTCTATGTGTAATACTTTGCCTCCATAATGGCGTATGTTTCAGTAGATTAAACTCTGAGCCGAAACTTCCCAGCATGCCTCTGTGCACGCGGAGGGAGCGGGCTCACCTCACCTTTGGACTTCCTCATACATATTAACGTATGCAGATGGCGCAGTTATACCATCAGCCTATCGTGAGCTCCAGGAGGTTGTAGGTGCCACTTCCATTAAACGCAACATTTGGGTAATTTGAGCGTAGCAAGAGGACACCGTGAATTACAGCGCGTCCCTGAACACATCATGAAGTTGTGTGAATATTACAGAAAAGCCCCGCTAAAGGTATTAATGCAGGAGGGAGAATGTTGGGCGATGATAAGTTTTTCGTTTTTTTTTCCTCCCCCAGTCATCTGCCTGGTTAACAAGAACATTTTGTGCTAAATTTTGACCTTCAATATCAAGTTAAAAGCTTTGAAATGTAGCTTTCGTTGACTTTTTTGGTATTGCAGCATTGCACTTGAAATCGCAATGACCTATTCTCAGACAGCTGCCAAAATGGAAATTCTAGTTCATTTTTTCCACGGATATGCCATTACCTTCTGATAGAAAAGTGAATTATTTATCCATGCAGTCTTTCTTTCATATCTTTGTACATTTCAGAGGTCATACATTTATTTTTTTATTTTTTTTTTTTTTTTGTCAATTCTAAAACCTACTACACAAGCAACAATTCTGGGTTTTATGTAAAGGAACTGGCCAGACATATAAAAACCTACTACTACTTCGCAGCATTCTCTGGGGGTGTCATACTAACTGAAGGCTCTGCTCTGTCTGAGGCTTTGTTAGGCTTTACTTTGTGCTTTATTTTAACACAATCTGACCAGAAAGAAATGACTTAGCTGGAACTACAACAGTTGAGCTGTTAAACAAGTCTCTCACACGTGAAATGACAGGTGCAAGCACAGACTGTAAAAGAAGTGGAAGTGTGATGTTTGGTTCCAACTAAATGAAGCTCACGAGGCTGGCAGTTACAAGAGTAAATTTGGAGCCGAGGTTCATATTAGGTATAGGAATTTATTTATGGACAAAAGCAAAACAAAAACACGAGAGCAGTAGGGCTGGGTATCATTAAGAAGTTGCTGATGCGGTACATATCTCGATACATAGGCCACGATACGATACAGTGAGCTTTTGATTCAGTATGATTCAATACAATATATTTCAAATCGACTCAATATGGCCCAGTAAAAAATAAAGCCTAACTCATGGCTGTGATACTAAAAGTCTTTGTTAAACCACTTCTTGTGCAAAGTTAATATCAAACACACTAGGGATGTAACAATAACCGAAATATTGTGATATCGTATCGTCAATTATATCATGGGCCATCACAATATGCCGAATTACAAGTCACTTTGCTTAAATTGTTATGGTGCAGCAATAGCTAAAGAAAAGACAGAGGAAACTACATAGACCATGATCGTTTGCTTCATTTCAGTGTAGACTACAAGCAATAGTACTTAGCAATTCTTGTCAAGGTATTTTAAAAGGAAAAAGTGGCATATTAACAGTTTTGTTAGCTTCCATAAAATATCACAATAAATATTGTACTGTGAGATGTATATTGAGAAAATATCGTACTGAGAGATTTGGATATTGTTACATTCCTAATCGTAAGCCTCCCCACCATATCATGAGCTTCCCACAATATCACAATAAATATCGTACCATATCGTATCGTGAGGCTTGGATATCATTACACCCCTAAAACACACCCATTTTAATCTTCAAAACTGTGAAAATGTGAAATGTGTTGCATTGGAAAAAGTTTCCTTCCTCCAAACAAGCAACCAAAGCAAAGCAAACAAAACTGTAGCACTGGAACAAAATAATTTAATAAAATATACCAAAAAAATACTATTGTCGATAAATCAATACAGCAACCCACGATATCGATACTGTATCATCACATTAAAAGACGAGGCTCATTGTAGCAGTAGAAGGGTGACGTTTTTCAGTGTAAAGTCAATTGGTGTCGATATCGCTGGGAACACCCCCATGCTCATTTCCTAATTGGAAGAGGAAATGGAAGAGGTCACCTATGTCAATTTATGTGCACAGCCTATACAAACTAATGTAAGTAGCAGTTTTTCAGTTACTTCCACTCACCATTTTGCTGAAATCAAACTCCTAAACAGGACCACGATTGCTTGTATTGATCACAGACTCTTGAAAATGTGCTTAAACCAGTCTTAAACCTTTTTTGACATTGTTTGCTCATTGTGTCAATATGGTAACTCCTAAACATTCCACGATTACAGACACATGTAGATCATTCCCAGCACGATGTCCCTGCAAAGCAGCAATACATCACAAGTAAGCCAAACTCTAAGAAATAACAAAGTCCTGTGGGTTTCAGCTTTATTCATCTTTATCAAACAATAACGGTTTTATGCACGAAGCACCTCAGGAAATCAATCAAAATGAACAAAATCACTTTTTATGAACGCTTTTATTATGCATTGTGTTTTGTTGGCTTTCACACACTAATTTAATTAAGTTTATTGAATCATATGAAGAGGCAATATGCTCATTTGGCTTACAACATCTACTGTACTGTTAAAGATTGGGTTCAAAATTCCTAACCTGGAACTTAGCAATATGGCTTCTTCTTAATTACAATCTGTTAATAAAAGCCTAGTCAATAAGCTCCATATTTAGTTTCTTTAGGAATTCAAAAGAAGTGTCAGTAATGAGGCGAGATCAACTGGCTACTGCTTCCATCTAAAATCCTATACTAGATTCATTAATATGGTTTTTATTTATTTATTTTTATGGTTGATGGCCATTTTTAAAATCCAAAACATCTTGATGATTTTGATAGCTATGATAAATTAAAAACAGGTGGCACGGCAGCACTTCGCTTCACTGCAGATGGTTGCGAGTTCGACTCCTTGGAGATACTCAGACTGTGTGGAGTTTGCATGTTCTACTGGTGTCTGGTTGGTAGGGCTGGGTATTATTAAGAAGTTGACGGCACGATACATACCTTGATACGTAGGCCAGGATACGATGCTCTTTTTCGATATAGTGCCCTTTCGATTCTATACGATTTGGTACGATATACTTCAAATCGATTCGATACAGTTCAGTGAAAAACAAAGGCTAAATCATGGCTGTGATACTAATTCCACTAAGTCTGTGCAAAGTTAAGATGAAAAAGTCCCATTTCACTCAAAACAGTGAAAATGTCAACACAATTGTAGCTCTCACACAAAATTATTTAGTAAAATATACCTAAAAATACTCTTAGCGATTTATTGATACAGCAGCCCACAATATCGATACTGTATCATCACATTAAACAATATGATATATCGATTTTTCAATATTTTTGCACACCCCTACTGGTTGGATTACTTGTACTCTTGAGCCTATTTCCTGTTTTTTAAAGGTCCTATATTACGTTAAATTGACTCGTGAGCTTTAATTATTATTAGTCTGTATACATCGCCAAAGCTCAAAATGCTCTGCTCCCCGTTTTAATTTCATGAAGTGGTAGTTTTCAAATTAAACGGCTACCTTTTACCTTTTGTTATCTAAATGATTCCAGTGAAGCGGCATGTATCACCACATGACATCACAAGGTTTTTATGTGCTTTTGAGTGCTTTCCTTTTGAAAGAAGAACTCTAAATAGGCAGGGTTTGTGAGTTAAACTTGAGTGAATTAAACAAAACACAACTCAAGGTATATTTTTGTTAACAATAATTATAACATAGATCAGAAAATAGTGTAATATGGTGAGTGACTAATGTTATTTGAGAGGGTCTTGTTTAACAGCACAACTTAGCAAACCTACTGTGGTGGTGGGAAAGCTCACAATCAAGAATGTAACAATATCCAAATCTCTTGGTACAATATTTTCAGGATAATCATCTCAGGGAACAATATTTATTGCAATATTTTGTGGAGGCAAACAAATTGTTAATATGCTACTTTTTCCTCTTAAAATGACTTGACAAGACTTAACCCAAAGAACTAAGACTTAAAAGTGTCAGAACTGTTATTTCTTCTACACTGAAATGGAGCAAAGGATCATGGTCTATGTAGTTCCCTCTGTCTTTTAGCTCTTGCTGCACCATAACTCTTAATTTAAGCAAAATGACTTGTAATTCAATATATTGTGATGGTCCACGATATTATTGTGAGAACTTTGACTATACGATATTATGATATTTCGGTTATTGTTACATCCCTAAATTCAAATTGTGTTAAAACAAAGCTCAGATTAAAGTCTAACTTGAGTAACAGAGCTTCTGACAGAGTACTTAGCTTCACATCCCCAGGGAATGTTGATGACATCAGCTGCATATATTAATAACAGTGGTCAGCCCTGACAACATACACAGATACACAAAAATGCAAATACCTGCCTGATATATGAGCAAACCAATGCATGTGTCTATCTCTGTTCTCTTCCCTGTAGCATCATAATATGGTCCCAGTATGTTTGTGGAGGTTTGTTGGAAACAGTATATTTTTTTGGTCATTATTTTGGCATCTCCTACACCGCTCTCTGCCAGTACAGTCCCTCCCCATTAGGCCTCCCATAATGCATCTGTTGTCCTTTTCCATAGCTTCACTTGCTCCCCTCCCCATAACCTGCTGGAGCTCGTCTCCCAGCGGAGCCCCTCTAACAAGCACAGCGCACCTGCCGTCAGGAGCCCGGAGGGGGAAGTGAGCGCGCCCGGGGTCAGGCCAGGGCACACAAACATCCACATCATTCCCCTGACACGGAGAAGACCGCCGCTCACTCTGACCCCACCGAATCCCAGCCCTAAACTCCCGTCCGGGCAGCGTTTAGAGCCCACTCCTTCACTGCAAAGAGCCAGAGAAGGGGGCCCCGATCTGCGGAGTGGGTTAGCCATTAAGATAGTGATACCGTGACCCCTGTGCTGGCTGAGAAAGGGAGAGAGAGAAAGAGAGGGAGAGGAGGGGATGAAGATTAGACAAGTCCAAAGACCAACAAGGATTAATAGCGCCCTTTTTGCTTCTGACAGCAGGAATTTTGTGATTTGTGTGTGTACGTTGTAAAGTTTTCAGTAGAGTTACAGATTGAATGAATGGACAAAGAAAGTGCATATATTTAAACTAATCATTTTTTTAAGCAATTGTTAACAAAAATTACTTGTATGTTGTTTTTATTGCACTGAAAAACAAAGGAAAAACGTCTTTACTGTAAGTGGGCTTGTATCTCCACAAACCTGACTATTCCCTATTCTCTAATGTTCTCCTTGGAGAAAGCTCTGAAGTACGGTTTACAGATGACAGTTTCAGATGACGTGTCACCTCCAGAAAGTTACTTAAGCAGTGTTAGCTTAAATTTAAGTACACATTATTGTTTTTTTTTTGTTTTTTTTTTGTAATATGTAAAAGTGTTGCTAAAAACTCTTTCCAACTAATACAGCCAGTTTTCTTTGGCAGAGGAAATGCCTCTCACTGGGACCTCTTGAATACACAAACAGTAAATAAAAATAGTTTTGGGCATCAGGGTGGGAATTATTATCCCTAGCGTAAATCAGTGGCAAATGAGTTTATGTTTGTCCGATGCTGATTGATGATTTTGTTGTTGATACCGTCTGTTTTAAAATATTTTTTATTGGGATTATATTTCTTAAATTTAATTCTATGAGTGGTATAAAATAGTTTCAATATTATCGTTTATCGCAATATCTGTATATCATGCGTAAAAATTTGTCATCGTGACAAGCCTATCTATTAGGGATTTAACAATAAATGAAATATTGTGATATTATGGTCAAAAGTCTTACAATAATGTCATGGGCTGTCACAATATATCAAATCACAAGTTTGTTTGCTTAAATGCATTGTTTTATAGTAACAACAGCTTATATACATTGGGGACTACAAATCCCATGACTCATTTCAGTGCAGACCAAAGAAAGTAATATGTTTTACTTGAATTCTTGGGATTAAGACAAGTAATAATTCACACCAAAATTTTGTCTTGTTGTTTGAAAGCCAAAAAGTGTAAATATTGCATTGTATATTGTGTATTGTGAGATGCATATCGTGATAATATTGTACCGAGAGATTTGGATATTGTTACATCCCTACTATCTATGCATTAAACATGGAATAGTAAGTAGTGTAGTGTTCTTTTCTAAGTATTTTCTGTATTCTTTTTGCAGGGCTGTGTTCACTGTGGAGCTGTATTTGAAAACTGAGCGAGTTGTGATTTTTGGTGCCGAAACTCAAGAAACTCAACGTGACTGGACCAAGGCTCTGACCAAGGTTACACAACTTTATCATTATTATTATTATTATTATTATTATTATTTACAACTGCGGTGAATGTAGTGCACATTGTACAGTACATCCTCTTGTTATGTTCTATCTCTGAACCCTTTGACAACCTTATAATAGCACACTCCATTAAATCTCGCCACTATTTCCTCTATACTTCTTCAGTCCCAGCCAACCATGTCACAGATTGTGGGAGTTATTGTTGTATTCGTCCATATGCCTTCCCATCTGTACCGAAAGCCTCCCACACCTCAGTCTATAGAGCCTTGGAACACAAAACAATAGCTGGACACTGTAAAATTGGACACTGGAACTTGACCAAACTTGACCCAACACTCAGCAGCTGCTCACAAAATCTAAAAAGTTCAAGTTGAAACTGTTAAAGAAAATGTATTACGTGAAATTGACTTGACTTGAACTTTTGTGTAATGTTTTTTTCGTGATCGTAAGTTGCTTAAAGTTGTATTTTCTTTGAGTCTGTTGTCCAGGCATGCGTGCTCGAAAGATATCTGTTTTTACCTTTGTGTCATGTCTGTTTCTTCACAAATAATAATAACAATAATAATAAAAAAAAAAATTAAAATACATTGCTTGATATTTTGGATTACTGATTACTGTTATGATAAGACAATGGGGAACAAAGTTTAGTCTGTGGAGTAGAATTTTAGTCTCCTCTATTTATGGGAATCACTCTTATTGCTTTTTGTAATGTTCCACAGTATGGCATTCAACAAAATTTAGATATTACAGTTGTTCTTGTATCCAAAACATACCTTGGAAAACAGGCATTCTTATGATGAGCAGAGTTGCATTTCTACAGATTTAACCTTTAACTTGGGTTGGTGACTTGTCTCCATGGATATAGCTTAGTTTAAAGCCTTACTATGGAATATTCCAAGCTAAGCAATCGCTTCTAGCAGACCCTCCAGAAAAGTTGCAGGTTGCTCCACTAAGTCATAAAAAGTAAAATCAGGATGCATTGCCGCTAATAATATAAATGCATATACTGTATATTAAGTACATATATAAAGTATAATATTTAAAGGTTTCTGGTGGAGGGTCTGCCATCTGCTTTTCTCCATGAAGGTGTGATTCAGCTGTCTGAAATGTTTAAACTATTCTATCTTCATGGAGACCAAATCAGAGCAAGTTATACATCAGGTCTGTGGAGAGGCAATCCCGCTCACAAATAGAATATATGTTTTTCTAGCTATAAAACTGCCTTTAATTTAAGAAGGTAGAGCTGTTTTCAGGCAGAGCAATGACAACTCCACGGAGAAAAACATTTGACAGACTATCCATCAGAAAAGCTACACAATGTACCTTTAATTTTGCCATCTTGGTTTTGCAGGGCTTTGTGCCATTCAAAGTGGAAAGCATGATACAGAAGGAGAGCGAGCTGATTGGACGGCTGTACTTTAAAGAAGGTCATGACCTCTACCACTGGAGACTGGGCTGGTTTGTGCTGGAGGGATCCAATCTGCGCTTCTGTCCTGCAGGAGAGGAGGAAGAGGAAGATGTACTGCAGCTCAAACAACTCCAGGAACTTAGTAAGAACCTGCACCACCACTGTATCGTTAAAGCCATTTTACCACGTCACTACAGTGATATATGATAAAGATATTTATTGATGATATTGTTATAGATAGAGTATGTAAAGACGTGTATTAAGGGAGTGTGGCGTCACCCAGAGTGTTCAGCTCTAGTCAAATGATGCTCATCTAGGCCAGGGGCAACTCTTTGGGGGTTGATATGTATGTATCTTTATTACACCAAATTGACTCATGTGAGCTTTTATGCTGGAACGTTGTTTCATTCACACACGTTTGAGTAATCCTTTATTATTAGTCTGTCTACATCTCCAAAGTAGAGCCCTGCACCCGAAAGCTCAGTGCGGGAGCGGGCAGGATCGAGACTGCACAATGCGGGAGTGGGCGGGTGGGATGATAAACTGCAGTCCTACAAACTAAATATGAATGTGAAGTAAAATATACAATTGATTAATATATGCCTATCATACATAATTTCTGGTGGATATATTATTTCACATTAATAAAAACATTTTAAGCAGTCAAAATTTGCTGACCTGGTCTAATCTCGCCCACATTTTAGACAATTCCTTTCCGCTTCTTCATGTTTGATAGAGCTTAAAAAAGCGAACACCCCGACTTTGCACGATTTGCGGACGTAGCGGGACAAAATATCCTAGATGCAGGCGGGAGCAGGAATGAAAATTACAATTCTGAGCAGGCGAGAGCGGGACTGCACATTGCAGGTGTGGGTGGGAATGGGACTGAAAATTCTGTCCTGTGCAGACCTTTATTCCAAAGCTCAAAATGCTCTGTTCCAACTTGTGGTGTCATGAAGAAGTCCTTTTCAAGTTATCAGCTCCCTTTTACCTTTAGTTGAGTAGAGATCAGCAATTCTAGCTCTGTTCCAAATGTTCCAAATTTAAAAATACAGTGGAACCATTTCATGAAGTTAGCTCTTCCTATGTTACCGCATGCATTTTCTGTTCTGAGAAAAGAACTGTGTGTTAAACATGTGTGAAACAAAACACAACTCCAGGCATGTTTTGATGAGGAAACAACATTATAATATAGATCAGAAAATAGTGTAATACTGTAATAGTGTAATACTGTAATGGATTTGTCACTGTGACAAGTTTATAGGCAATTTTCACAACTTTCAAAGGCCAGAGCAGAGTTTTGCAGTCATGCCACTGCTAACAACAACTGGCTAACAGCATATCATTGTTACTTCCTGGTTCACAGACAATAAAAATAATTTCTAATTAGGTTGATTTGAGCAGAACAGAGCCCTACAATACAATACAGCCTTTATAGCCATATTATGAAGCCAACACTTGAGTGTGACTTCCATATTGCACCGTGCACCTTAATACGCCACTTTATTAAACGCTGGTTAAGGTAATCTACTTGGACTCCTTACAAGAAAATATGCAGAAAATAACCCCATTTTGAAAACATTTTATTTGATGAATCGGCTTGCCTGTGTTAAGTGGCTTCAGTGGAGCTTTAAATAGGTAATACATCCCCCGGTACAAACCCAGTATACGCATTTATGGTTACTTGCGTTAACACTGTGAGGAATTGCAAAGATCTTACAGCTTTTCGTGTTTTTTTTTTATTTTTTCTTTCTTTCTTCCAATTTCCAAAAAACTACCTATCCATAAAAGCCTCCTACCAGTGGCATTCATAAGTGCTTAATGATGTCAAACGGTGCATGCTAACGATCAGTGTCAGAGGACATCCCAGCTCCTCACATCATTACATGTTTCTGTTGGATCTCTCGTCTAATTGGCCGAAGCACTTGTCTGGAACTTTGGATGGAAACGAAGGATGGAGGAGTTACAGGAGAGGTGGTTTAGGGGCTGATTCACAAGAACAGGGAGTACGCTGTTCTACTTTAATATATATCTTAAATAAGGGAAAGGCAGACACTTACTTTATTCTACAAAACTTAATAGTATCTAATTTTTTTTTTTTTTTTTTACGTTTTATTATTTTGTATCTCTCAGTTTTACAGTCCATTAAAAATATGCTCCTAATGTCTTGGTTAAAGGTGTGCTATGTAACTTCAAATTTGCTGAAATAGAACAAATGGGTAAGATTATACCAATGCCACGTTTTAATCAAATATTTTTAAACTCTAATTGCCTGTATAGAAAAAAATAATAATCACAAATCAGTCAATTGATTTCATATGCAGTGAATAGCAAACAGCAAAGTAGAAGGGCATTTTAAGGCTGCTTTACTTACCTCTGCCAGTCATGGGCCATATATGAGTTGCTGGTATTTTAAAGGGCAAATATTACCCTATTTCTGATCTATGTGATAATGTTGTTTCCTCATCACAAACAAGAAGAAGGTTGTGGGTGAGCTTGTATACATTTTTAATTTGATAATTTAATGAAAAATTACCTGAATTGACTCTACATATCGACAAAGGTCTTTGGTTATTGGTTCCTCTGGATCCTAAACAATTGGGATCAGCCGTGAAAAAATGCAGAGCTGTCGATCTCTACCTCCTAGTGATGTCATGTGGTAATATAGGAAATCCTCCACTGTGTTTTTAAACTCTGTACACCTTCTCTAGAATCAGTTGGATCATTTCAGCCCTGTAATAGCCAATCTCTACTGAACTAAAGATAAAAGGTAGGTGTTAACTTGAAAACTACATCATTACATGACATCACAAGGTGGAACAGAGCATATTGAGATGTGGAGATGCAGACAGACTAATAATACAGAATTACATGTGTGAAAAATATGTGTGAATAAAACAAAACACAACCCCAGGTATGTTTTCGAGACAGTAACAACATTATAACACGACTTAAATTTCACAAAAGCCAGTTTTGTGTAACATTGCCCCTTTAAAGCAAATTAGCAGCAAAGCGTGTGAAACCCCCTTACAGTCTATTCTCCAGACATCTTCCCACAGCTCTGTAGAACACGTGTGGGTGGCTCATATAGACTGTTTGTAAGCAGAGTCCGTGGTCAAGAACAAGGCAACTTCTTTATCAAAACTATTTCATTACAATCCAATTTAATTGAACGCCATGGCCAGCTGGAGTCAATTCTTTACCCGTTTGTTTTGCCAGTAACTGCCACCAACGTTTGCATTCAGCACATCCTGCGCATGTTCTAATATTTACAAGATGGTGGAGCTTTGGCAGGAGCTGTTTCTAATGCCCACTGCCCATGTGTGCCAGCTACTTAAGACTGCGTTGAGAACATTATGTGCCCACCTAACACAGACTGGGGTCTACTTTGTTTTAGATACTAGGAAATTTTTGTGCTATTTATGTATCATTGTCCCTGTGCTGTGACAGTAACTGTATTATTATTTACTTACTAACTTGGCAATAATAGCCAAGCAGTTTATAAGAGTGTTGGCATTGTATTAGTTCCCATACCAATTCTGACTCTATGGCTTTAAGTGTATGTTGATATCCGATACCAACCAATAACAGTGCAGAGATTGAAAACATTTATTTGCTTTAAACAAAAATTAAATAAGACAAAACTGATCCAGATGTTTTATGTGTGTAGTTGTTCTTTATCCCTCAAGTAACTACAGAACAACTTTGTATCATTAAAATTCAAACATTATGAGTCTTTCTGGGTCAGCTACGGCTACTAAATAGTCTATATCAGGGGTCACCAAACTTTTGGTCGGGTAGGCCGTATAATAGAATAGTATGACCCTGATGACGCACATTATATTCTTTAAAAACCGCCGCACTTTCTTTACATATCAGACAAACTTCCAATAAACAAAAAAATAATCATTTTTCCACTGTTCTTTGAAAACTTGGCACTCTCTGTCAACTGTTTGTACTTTAACATGAGCCATTTTGCGTTGACTGTCACTGTTTGATCTTGAGCTTATCAGGTGACGAAAATTCTGCAGCAAATTCAGAGGCAAATGTAAATATGTCATCTAATTATTTAAATATGAATATAAATCCTTAATAAATATTAAGTATTAAACTTTTTTTTATTGAAAAATCAACTAAATTCAAGATGCCAACATGTTATTATTTCCCAAAAAGTAATAAAAAAATAAATAAAATAAAAAATAAACATGACAACTTTTGAAGATTGCCTCATAGGGCCAGTTCACATGGTGGGGACAGAGGTGCTGGGTGGTCAGTCAAAGGGGCATGGCGGGCTGGAGTCAGCCCACGAGCCTTTACTTGATGATCCCTGGTGTAAATAGGCTCAATTTATCAGTCCAAAGAGGATATTAGCTGAATCGATATTTGGAAGTCAATATCTGATCCAACAATTTTTTTTATTTTTTTTTCTTAGTATCAGCACTGATATCTGATGCCAGTATCTGATTAGTGCATCCCTAGTATTATCTAGTACTTTTACTAACTGTACCCATTTAAAATGCAATATACATATAATTGTAAAACATTTTATCAATGTAGTAGTATATGTTTAAGAGACCAGTTACTCTTGATATTATGTGGTTTCAAGAACTGGCTGTTGTAGTTCTCAAATATGAAAAAGTGCAGTCAGTGTGAGTGCAGTGTCTGCCCCTGCTTGTCTCTAGATATAAAAGTTACACAGAGCATCTTTAAAAATGTAATCCGATCTTGTTTTATTGCTGTGATTGTAAAAGCCCCATTTGTAAAGCATAACATTGTTTGCAAACGCTAACATTTTTAACATGTCTAGTTCTAGTCTATTTCTGTATCGTACTAAATGATGTGACTGTAGCACTTTTCTCCTGCACTTTTCATGCGCCCAGGAGATGTTTGAAGAAAAGCTTAAGTGTGACCAGAAAGTGCCAGACTCCTGAGTTCACAGCCTGAGCCTGATATGAGACATTTTAGGACATTTGAATCGACTGCTCAGTGTGACGCACAAACACGCCGGGGTTAAATCGATGGATCTTTTTAATCCATTTACAGCTCTGCGTGGATCAAATGGTGTCTGTGGCGCCCCCTCTCCTCACCTGGGGCCGGGAGGAGAACTGCAGCGGCTGGGGTCATTCTTATTCCAAATATATCTGTCATAGCAGTGGAGCTGTTGTGTTTGGGGACTGGGAGCCTGGAACTCTATATCAGATCTGGAAGATGAACCAGATGATAGTGTTGTATTGGTTTCAATGGCCCGTGCTCAAAAACAATCCCTGGGGGTGTGATGCTAACTGTAGGCTCTGCTCTGTCTGAAGCTCTGTTAGACTTTAATCAATTTATCTGACCAGAAAGAATTGATTTAGCTGGAACTACAACACATGTTTTTTTTTGTATTTTTTCTTGAGTTTTTAAGACTATCTTCAATCTTTTTGACAGGGTTTTTCTAATGTGTGCATTATGCCATCATGGTAACTACTGAATATTCCACTGCAAAGTATGAATGGAGTACTAACCAAACTCACTTCAGGACAGAGGAGTGAGTGTCTTATCCAAATCTTGTTATAAATCCATCAAGGCATGTTCAAAACAAATATCAATATATACTGTGATACTAAATTTGATTATACAGTATCTCTGTCATGGGCTTCTGTATCGATATATCACCAAGAGTATTTTTTGTTATCTTTAAGCAGTTATTTTTGTGATGGCATGACAGTTTTGCTGCTTATTTAGTGGAAGGACACTAGACACTTGACATGTTCACTGTTTTGATGATTAAAATACATCATAGTATAATAAATTATTTCATATTTAAAGTGCATTGTTTAATTTCTCTGGTGGAGTGTCCAGCAAATGCTTTTCTTAATCGAGACATTAATGCTTTGTCAAAGGTCAGGTCTGTTCACAGTCTGCTCACAAGCAGAATGTCTGTTTTTCTAGGTATTTTTGAGCTATAAAACCACCTGTAATTGAATAAATGTAATGTAGATCTGTTTAATGTCATATTGTGGAACATTCTAAGCAGAGCAATGACATATCCATAGAAACAAGCAGTTGACGGACGCTCAACTGAAAACTTACACAGTGCACCTGTAACTGAAGCAAAAGTAGTGATTTAACAAAGAAACACTTGCTAAAATGTATTTGGTTCTTAAAAAACAGTAATGTATCAGTATATAAACTATAATATCAAATTGTGAGCCATGTACCAAGTATCGAGTTCCATATGAAATCATGAGGGACACTGCAATTCTCAGCCCTATAGCTCCATCTATGGTAAACTCTGCTGTTCACAACTCACGGATTAAATAAACAGCTCGGTTAAAATCGATGCATGCTCCAAACATAAAAGCGCTCTACAGACAGTTCCCCAGCCTCACAACCCCGGGCTGCACATTTACAATCACCTCAATCATCTTAGCAAACCCACTATAGGGGATTATCACGGTAGGTAGAGCATCAGGCTTAATCAAAGCCTTTATCGCCAGTTCTGTACGGCGCTGTTCGGCAACAATACACGATAAATAAATGATGTCTCACTGCGTCTTGATTTTCTATAAACTCCCACTTGGACATTCAGTGTGACGTCGAAGCATTTTTAAACATGGGAGCAATTTTGCAGCTGCTCCGTACAGTGCTATGGGGATATTTTAGTGGGGTCGTAAACTGGTACACAGTAAGAGAACAAATACGAAATCTGTTTTGCAGGATGGCCCAGGGGTCAGGTCACAGCATGCATTCACAGGGATCTGACGTTGTGAATGTTTGATTCGCAGCTCTGATAATTTACAAAATGTTTCTAATTAAGTTTATGGACCACAAAACAGCATGTTAGAATATTGTCACCTTCTCAAAAACATACCTGGAATAGTGTTTTGTTTCATTCACACATTTGAGTAATACTTTATTGTTAGTTCAACAACTACGTCTTATACCTTTTAGTTCAGTGGAGATTGGCAATTCCCAGACTGAAATCACCCAAATGATTCTAGTGAAGGTGTATGGAGTTTAAAAATGCAGTGGAGCACTTCTTTTGCTTGAGCTTGACTCAGCCTAAATGTGTGTCTTTGATGAGGAAACAACTTTATAACATAGATCAGAAAATAGCATAATACTTGGTTCTACTACTTTGTACTTTCTGTCAATACAACCTAACACAGGAAATATCTGAAATGGTCTGTACAAATTATATAAAAGTACTGAGCTGCAGATGTATTCTTATCACTCAAACTTGTTAAGTAACTCAAATACCCCGCAGTGCGCTGTTAGCCGGATAAAAGAGGATTTCTGTATTTGTTCAAACAGCTGTGACAAGTGTTTTTGCATTTACCTGATAACACTCTTAATAATGTGCTCTGAAGTCCATATCAATCACAAAGTTTTGTTCTCATTTCTCTTGTAGTTTGGATCAGAATTAAAAACGCTCTCTAAGCCCTTGAAATTCTGCCAAAACTAAAAATATAAAAAGAAATCTGTGAGAAGCCACTGTAGGGATTATATTGTTGCTTAGCTCGGTGTGTAACTATAGTCCACGCAACTGTGCCAATCATGTGTATCTACGTTTAACAGTTTGTGGTGTTACTCGAGTATAAATTGAAACAGGCTTATTTCACTGAACATCTGAGCATTAAAGGGCCCACACTACGCTATTTTCTGATTTATATTATAGTGTTGTTTCCTCATCACAAACATACCTGGAGTTGTGTTTCATTTCATTCACACATGTTTAACACACACACCCTGTTCTTCTCACAAACAGAAAACACTCTGTTCCACCTTGTGATGTCATGCGGTAATACAAGAAGTGCTCCTCTGTCTTTTAAACTCCATACACCTTCACTAGAATCATTTGGATCATTTCAGTCCTAGAATCAACAAACTCGAAAAGTATTTTGAGCTTTGGAGATGTAGATAAATTAATTATTGTTTTTGTTTTTTTGTTTTTTTAATGAAGTAAAATTATAAAATGGCTAAAAGCTCACAAAAATCCATTTTGTATGACACAGGGCCTTTAAACATTATATGGATTTTTAAATTTATATTTTATAGTAAGTAAATAGAGAACCGAAGCACCAAGCATTACAAAAATGTGATCCAAGCCTTTTGTTTATACTATTTCTGAATATTGATACATTGCAGTGGCATCATGCTGGGGGTATTCTACATCTATCTCTACAGCATAATGTTTAGAAGTTACCATGGCGACACAATGCACACATTAGCAAATGCTGTCACAAAAAGATTTAAGAAAGTACTTAAACAAATACAGAATGGATTTAAATAAGACATTTTCAGGAATCTTTGATTAAAGGTGCACTATGTGACTTTTTGGTTGGGGGTCCTTCGCCTGCTTGTTTCTATGGATATGTCATTGCTTTGTCTGGAATGTTCCACAGTATGACAATAAGCAGCTCTACTTTACATTTGTTAACTTAAAAGTGTTTTTACAGCTCAAAAATACCTAGAAAAACAGAAATTCTGACTGTGAACGGGGTTGCTTCTCCACAGATCTGACCTATACCTTGTTCTGGTTTGGTCTCCATGATGATTAGAAAGGTTTAATGCCATACTGTGAAACATTTCAGACAAAGCGATAACATCTCCACTAAGAAAAGCAGAAACCAGAAAAGTTACACAATGAATCTTTAATATGAAATAGAATAGACAGAATAGATAAATTTTGCGAATATTGACCAATTTTAGCCTACATCAGCTCATTCACAAACAGTCTCCATCAGCCATTTTGTTTTGCTTCCCACACATTTTTACTTTTTTGTTGTATCAATTTCAAATATTGATTTTTACAATGACTTTGATTTCTGTGAGCTACAATCCGAGTGTGGCTGCTACACAATTCCTTTTACTCATTCTGTCTCTTATTTTAGCACCATCAGCGCATTCACTCTTTATGTCAGATATTTTGTTTCCTGCCTCTTGTTTTTGTGATTTATTTTGTAGTTTTATCAATTTTAAAAGATTGATTTTTCAAAACAAAGAATGACGTTGGATTTCGTGAGCTACAATTCAGGCTATAAAACACTATAAAAATAAGTGCAATTAGATCCTTTTGCTTTTCATTTATATTGCACCCTTGGCTGATTGCTTGTAGGAGTCTGTGTATGGGTCTAGACATATTATACATGTATCTATATTCAAGTTATGAAGTGAGTTCTAATGCAAATGATTCTTATGAGAAGTGAAATGTCATGCACAAGCACCTATAAGATCTATTTATTTTTACTGGAGACAGACTGGTTCAGCTATATATATCAGTCCGCTTTTTGCATTATGGCTATTGGTTATAAAGGTGCATTATGTAACTTTTTTGTTGGGGGTCCATCACTTTCTTGTTTCTACAGATATGTCATTGCTTTGCCTGGAATGTTCCACAGGATGACATTAAACAGCAGTAGCGGAGTTAGCCATTTTTAAAATGTGTATTGTCTGTTTTTCCCCATTGTTCTTGAGACATGCACATCTCTATTTGAATTAGGGTGGATTGGAAACTTGTCTTTTTATTTAGGTAGCCTACTAGATAACCAGAACTGAAAGAAGTTTTGTTTTGTTTTTATTTAATTTTTATTTTTTATTTATTTATTTATTTTTTTTGATAACCAGAACTGAAAGTAGTTTTGTTTTATTTTATTTTATTTTATTTTATTTTTATTTTATTTTATTTTATTTTATTTTTATTTATTTATATGATTATGTTCAAATCAGGGTCAAGCTGACTAGTCCATTCTGACTAGTCCAGGGATGATTTGACAGTTAAAATGGATTTGAGAATCAGATACTATTTTTATGGTGTTTTCTTGTTTAAATGTAAACCACGCTCATTTAATGTCATACTGAGAGAAAATCAAACTGCTCTGAGGCCTCGGCCATTAGTAGCACTGAGGGCAATTGGTTGGGGGGCCCCTCCAGATTCGGGGGCCCTAGAAGACTGCCTAATGTTGCCTAATGGTAGCGCCGCCTCTGTTAAACAACTCTATCTTACATTTCTGGTGGTTTTATTGCTCAAAAAGAGCTCAAAAAACAGGCATTCTGACTGTGAGTGGGGTCGTCTCTCCACATATCTGACCTGTAACTTGGTCTGGTTTGGTCTCCATGAAGATAGAAAGGTTTAATATGATACTGTGAAACATTCTTTACAAAGCAATAACATCTCCAAGTACAAAAGCATTTGATAGGCCGTCCAACAGGAAAGTTACACAGTGCACCTTTATCCTTTTTATCCTGCCTTGGCCTACATTTGGTTTGGGCTCATTAGTTCCCTGCTGGTCTACATTTTGTTTAAATCCAGAAGGAAGCATGAAAATCCAACCACAGCCATTAATTTGTATCACATCTTTCAAATGCAGAAGACATCCCTCAAACTCTTGTAACATTCAGAACAAAATATATAACATTTTACCAGGGATAAGTAATAGTTTGGTGCATCAATTGTTCATTCTGCAAAAATCAAAGCTGTTTCTCAGTCCTTTATGTTGTGTTTTCCCTGCCATGTTTGTTCTTGATGTAAACAGACAGTGCGTCTCACTGGTTAATCCACCTGTCAATCATGCAGAGACAGGATACAGCTCCAGATCCACTCGTCTTTGTAAGGTTTTTTTTTCAAAGCGTGTGGTTCTGGCTGGACCAACCAACTGCTGCTTCATTTTAAAACTTCAGTGCAATGATGGCATTCACAAAATGAGTTCACACTGCTCTATTACAGGTTAGAAGTAAAAAAAGGGTTATGTGTGTTTCAAAATAATTTCTATTGAGGCCATCTTTCTTAATTATAGTTTAATTATGCACAGCAGTAAAAAGTCTAGACAATGTTTATGTTGGTTGCAATTTCAATTCATATACAGTATGTTTGGGGAAAATTATCATCTCTACAGCCCTACATATCATCCCAAAAATAGAGCTTATTGGCCATCGGTTTCTCTGGATCCTCAACAATCTGTAGACTGAACTGATAAATGCTCTTATCTTAGTATACTTATTTGTTTTAAAATGCAAGGTTAAACTAACGTCTGTCACTGCTGTCTCTCTCCAGCTGTCTCCACTCACACAGAAGGTGAAGAGAAGATCCAGGTGCTCCTCATGGTGCAGGGTCGCAGGTAAGAAATTAACAAGTGTGGTATACCTGAAGGCTTTCTGGATACACTGGTCCTATATTACGCCAAATGTGAGCTTTATGCCATGTTAATGTTGTTAGGTCATCAAAAACAGACCCGTACGTGTGTTTTGTTTCATTCACACATGTTTGAGTAATCCTGCGTTATTAGTCTGTCTATATCTCCCATGCTCAAAATGCTCTATTACACCTTGACATGTCATGAAGTGGTAGTTTTCAGTCACTTTCCTTTTACTTTTTGTTCAGAAGAGAAGAAGAGAGGAAATTCCAGGGCTCTATAATAATGTATGTAACACCGGTATATTATATTTTTGTACGCTATGGTCTGATGAAATAGTGAAATGCAGAAATGATAGGTTACTATGTATTTTATAAGGTGAAACTCATGGTTTTGTAAATATCTAATGCTTTATGATGCTGTATGAGAGTGTGTGGGTCAGAGAGTGGACAGACTGAATGTAGATATAAATTGTAAATGCATTGTATAATTAATTTCTGTAAATCAGTGGCTGCAGATGGAAACTTGCTATTTATTTCTAATCTGGTACAGAACATCTGTTTTTATGAGCGTAATATCTCTGTACATTCTCCCTTCAAATAAATACTAAACTAAATACTAAACTTATCCATTATAATAATTCTAGTGAAGCTTTATGGAGTGTTTTTTTATGTGAGAGAAGAACCTAAATATGCAGGGTTTGTGTGTTAAATGTGCGAATGAAACAAAACACAACTCCAGGTTTGTTTTTATGACAAAACAACATTATAACAAAGATCAGAAAATAGTGCAATATGGACCCTTTAAAAACAGTCTAAAAAAAGCCCGCCACTTGCTTGTCTCCATAGAAATACAGTATTAAATTATCACCTGTGTTGTCTCTTTTACAGAACCGTCTACATCCACGGGTACAACCGGACAGATTTTGCCCTGTGGCACTCTGCCATCATGCTCGCCGCGGGCACTGACGGAAAAGCACTCGGCGACCAGCAGCTCACCAAGAACGGGGTGCCCATTGTTGTGGACAGCTGCATCGCTTTTGTCACCCAGTATGGTCAGTCTAGTTACATGAACACTGAAGAGTTTGCATGTTTTTGGTGGATTTCAAAAAGCATTTCAACCTGGAGAGACTCAGACAGACACAAAGAGAGAGCATAAGCAAGCTTTGTTGAATGAGTTAGCTTTGGTAGACATGGTAGAGGTGAGGCTGAGGAGAGTGAAGAGGGTGATGAGAGGATGAGGATGATGAAGGCTGGGGAGCAGGTAAACTCTGGAGAAGCAGTGAGGTAGACGGGAGCAAAGTTAGGTCTTCCAGGCCGATTTACGCTAGCTCCATGTCTTAGAATAATGGTTTAGGATCCAATTTTCCCCCCCGCCCGTGTTGATATAGTTGATAGTTTTTGTGCCTGTTCCAAGCCTGAATAAATGAGGAAAGATGCAGGATTCTGGTTCATATCAAATAAACAGGCCATCATTGCAGAGCTGTAGGCAGACTATTTACTGTGGTGATTGCATAAAGCAAAAGGCAAAAAGAGCAGTTTTTCCATAAAATGATTTTCCCACTGAGAGTCATTTCAGGCTGAAAGTATAAAATGCCAGTGAAGGTTAATATACATAGCTCAGACATTTTATTCCACCTGCAATTTAGATTCAAACAAGATTATATAATGTATTTAAATCTTTCCAATAGCCACAAGCCTGGCCACTGCTCCATTTATTTAGCCCCGCATTTCATCTCCGGTTATCAGGATGAGTCAGAACATTCACAGACATCACGACTAGACCTGCTGTAAAGAGAAAAGTTTTCAAACTCTCTTTGGGTGTGCTCCTGTGACCTGGTGTTGCTTCTGAGGCAGGCCTCTGTCAGGAGGGGGTCTATCAGAGTCCAGGCGACCCCGACCATAGCGCCGCCCTGCTGGACCAGTTCACACGCGACGCTCGCAACGTGAAACTGAGAGAGAAGCAGCACCAGCTGGAAGATGTGACAGAAACCCTCAAGAGCTTCTTAGCACACGCTGAGGACGCTCTGCTGACCAAGGAGCTCTACCCCTACTGGGTCTCTGTGCTGGGTATGTCACTGTGTGATATCTCAATACACAAACTTTAGCTTACAGCATTTAGGCTTTAGAGATTCTTCAGTTTGGTGAAAGTTACACTTTTTGTTACAAATATATTTTCATCAACTCTTTTTTTATACCTGCCTATACCTACATAATTATCTTAAAAGTGATTATAACTACATCATTACAATCGCAACAGATTCTGGCAATCATGCATAATAAACATCACATCATAAAGAGCCCTTCTGGGTTTAATCCAAACAGGTTTTGTAATGTTTTTGTAAATGTGAATAAATTAACATTCAAATTGTTCTCAGTAAACCAAATTTATTTTAAAATTGTGACATCTGAGGACACAGAGAAATGGTTTAGAAACGCCACATATACTATCATTCATATTTTAATTCATTAATTTAATATTAATTTAATATTATCTCCTTTATCAACCCTTTTATCCACTGGTTCCAACCGTTTTTTAATCTGAAATAATATGCTTTTTTTTTCTCTCTCTTCGTGCATGTTTGCAGACGAGCCTAATGAAAAGCAAAGGGTGAAGAAGTACTCCACTTTGATCGAGAGCCTGCCAAAGATAAACAGGTCAACGCTTGAAGCTCTCCTGCAGCATCTGTACAGGTAAACACTGTGTCTTTAAGAGGTAAATAATTAACTATAACTGTCTCGTCTCGTATAACTGTTTTTAGCTAGTTCGTCTTTAAAACTTTTCTGATGGAGGGTCTGCCATCTGCTTGTCTCCATGGTAATGTATTATTTTGCCTAGGATGTTCCGCAGTATGGCATTAAACACATATATCTTGCATTTATTCAATTAAAGGACTTTTTCTTTCTCAAAACTACTAAAAAAAACATGCCCACTTCTCCATAGATCTGACCTGTGACTTGGCCTGGTGATGTGGCCGATTGTCTCCATGGAGATAGTTAAATTAAATGCTGTGCTGTAGAACATTCCAAGAAAAAAACAATAACATCTCTATGGAAAAAAGCAAGTGGCAGACTCTTACAGTAAAGTTATGCAATGAACTTTTGAAGCATAAGACCTAATTCAACAGCTGCTCTACTTACAATACTCATGTGGTAATACAGGAAGTGCTCCACTGTGTTTTTAAAGTCCATACATCTCCACTAGAATCATTTGGATCATTTCAGCCCTGGAATTGCCAATCTCTACCAAACTAAAGGTAACGGAAGCTGCTAACCTGAAAACTACCGCTTCATGACATCACAAGGTGGAACAGAGCATTTGGAGCTTTGGAGATGTAGGGAGACTTATAATAAAGGATTCCTCAGACATGTGTGAATAAAACAAAGCGCAACTCCAGGTATGTTTTTGATGAGGTAATAGCATTATAACATGGCTTAGAACTCACAATAATCAAATCTGCGTAATATAGAACCTTTAATTAAATTAGCAAATTATAGCAATATGACTACAAGCGAGGGTAGCTTCTTAGCACACCAAGCTCATCAAGTATGACTAATTACCAACACATTTTATTAGACCACTGGCCAAACTGACCATGCTATCCCCACATGGTACATAGTCTAGCTGTGTTCAGAAGCATGCATGAATGGGAATCTCATGTTTTCCTGTTGTGTCCCACTTAGCTGCATGCTGTTTCGCACATGTGGTAGGTATGGAGGGTCCTGGGGGCTGGTATCTGTCACCTGCAGATTAGCCCGGTACCCCTCTGCTCTGCTAATGACCAGTCTGCTGTTGTTCCTGTAATTATTTTCTAACCAACTAACGGATTCAAGTGTGTTTTTTTTTTTTGCTTGAGCTGCTGCTGCTCCTTTTTTAAATTGGGACCAGAGTTTTTTTTCTTTGATGGGATTGTGAGTCCGTCAAATGCTTTTCTCCATGCAGCTGTTATTGCTTTGTCTGGAATGTTTCTCAGTATTGTATTAAACGTTTCTATCTCCACGGAGACCAAACCAGATCAAGTTACAGGTCAGATCTGTGGAGAGGCGACCCCGCTCGTAATCAGAATGCCTGTTTTTCGAGATATTTTGAGCTATAAAAACACCTGTAATTGAATACATGTAAGGGAATGTCACTTTGTGAAACATTTCAGGCAGAGCAATCCCATATCTGCGGAAACAAACAGGTTACAGACGCCCAACCAAAATTGACCCAAATTCTCCTTAAAGTGGATCTAAACACTGAATCCACTTTTGTCAACACTAAGCTGTATGTATGTTTTTGTATAGTACTGGCTACAGTTACTAGGTAAATATGCAGCTTTTCAGCCTAAATTCAGTGGTGTCGGCAATTTCAAGTAGTTGGTGACATCACGTATGACTGCCTTGATTACAGCCAGGCGTTTCTGATTCAAACGCCTGAAGTGTGGAGACCTGTTTGACCAATTACTGTGTTCCTTATAGCTTCAGACCCCGCCCCTTTTACTCTTTTCTTTAGTCCTCCAGGTACTGTCCAGTTTAACATCTGTCTTTGAAATGTGGTTGTGGGCAGAGTTTAGGTGTTCAGGCCCATTTTGGTGTACTTTAGTTTATTTTACAGGGACCATGTCTGTGTTTAGCTCATGCAAAACACAGACTCCAAGAATAGAATAAAACTATGCAATCTATACACAAATAGGAATAAAAATACTATCAAATACGACACAATCAAATCAAGTATCTTTATCCCCTTCCCGCCCTGCTCTCTCTTTGCCCTTAATCAGATATAATTTTGTTGTTAGTTATAAGTTGTTTTTCCTACATTAGTTGGCACTTATTGTTATCACTTCTGCGTTGTTAAAACATATTTTCTTATGTTTTATTGAAGTTTTTGCTTAGTTTTAAATAAGTTGGTAATTTGTTCCTTTCTGTTATGGCTTTGAAAGAGAATCCTGATTTAAGATGTTTTATTATTTAACTTAATTACATTTCACAAGTAGATTTTGCAAACAGGAAATTGTAACTTCGAAAGCTGTTGACTGGGGATTGAAGTGTTACACTGCAAAAAACAAAATCTAGTCAAGTTAAGATGACTTTAATTAAGGAAGTTTTATCATGATTTGATTTGATTTGATTTGGTTTGTAAATTTGACTTCACAAGTAAAATTATCTGCCAGTGGAATAAGACTTTTTGTACTTAAAATATGAAAATACAGTTTGTTACACTTAAAATAAGAAAAAAAACAACTTTTTTGCACTTAAAATAAGAAACAAAATTGAATGTTGCTTGAATTAAGAAAAACACACATGATCCATTGGTAGATAATTTTACTTGTCAAGTTGAATATACTAGAATAAAGTAAAATGTTCTTAATTTAAGTCATTTTAAATTAGCTAGATATTGTTTTTTGTTTTTTTCCAGTGTAAAAATGTGTAGTTTTGGCTATTTTCTTGGAATTAAAAAAATAATAATGATAGAATTTTCATGACAGGTTTTCATATATTTACAGTATGGTAGTAATCTATAGATGTTTTTATTTTTTTTCTTGTTCACCTATAACATTGAAAGACTTTCAGATAGAAGGTCTCCATTAATTACATATACAATTTCTAACAAACATGAAGTATTTGACATTAACTCTCAGCTTTGAGTTTTCGACCAGATGCTGATATTATGAGTGGCATTAGTCTGTCCTTACAATACATCCATCTAATGTTAATGAAGCAGTCTCCACTTTTTCTTTCTCATGTCAAGTTTAATCTAAAGTTTTCTTGTAGACAGTCATTAGCTGTGAGAATCTGAATCTCTGTGTAAACATCTTTAAAAACACATAATCATAAAGTCTGCAGTCTTAGAAACCAATGCGCTGTCATGGAGGAAAAAGACTTAATTGGCCCTTTCTTGCATGATTTAAGTTGCATTTAAAACCATTTCTTATTATGCTGGATTGTGAGCATTTGGTGTGGGTGTAAAAACAACAAATAACAAGTCTGATTGAGACCTGCATATTTATTTTTTAACGCAAATTAAAATCTCAAAGCATTTCTGTGTTTTTGACCCAGGATCCACCACTGTTCCCATTTAAACCAGATGCCCAGTAAGAAGCTGGCCTCGGTCTTCTCGTCCTGCCTGTTCCAGACCCAAGGACAGACCCCAGAGGAAGTCCGAGTGGTCCACGATCTCATCAACAACTACATCACACTGTTTGGGGTGAGTTGTTATTTGTATTTGGGAGCATGTTTACCCAGGTGTCAAAGGCCATGGTCAAGTGGAGTGGGAGTTGTAGTTGTGATTGCAAAGTAGGAAAGCTGCATTATTTCTGGAAAAAAATTTAATGAAACAATTTCTGACAATTATTGTTGCGATTGTGATTACATTTGTGATAAATGTTTCAAAAGAATCCACATTGTAAACAACTCCAGGAACATTAACATTTGAGAGAAGACTGAAATATGAGCTTATAAAATGAATAAAAGAATAAAAGAATGTAAAGATCTCTACAAACATGTATTTCAGAACGTGTTTGTAGAGATCAGAGGCGGCGCTACCATTAGGCAAATGTAGGAGGCTGCATAGGGCCCACAGACCTGGAGGGGCCCTAACCGAGGCCTCAGAGCAATTTGATTTTCTCTCAATATGACATTAAATGAGAAGTTTACATTTAAACAATAATCATGAGAAAAATAATAATATGTAATGGATGTAAACAAAAATATAATTGTACTAGCAAAAAATTAAACTACCTACTGCTCTGATTATCTAGTAGGCGACATAATGAATAAGACTCGTTTCCAGTCCACCATAATTCAAATAGAAATGTGCGTGTCTCAAGAAAAATGGGGAAAAACAGACAAGAAATATATTAAAAAAACAAAACAAACAAAATGTGCATTATAGTGTGAGCCTCAAACTCAAGTTCTCCTAGTGCCCCCAAACTGCTAACTTTGCCACTGGTAGAGATCTAAACTAAGGATGCACCCATACTGAAAAATTAGCTGGATCGGTTTCATGATATATGTTAAGCCGTTATTTCGATTATTTACCGGCTGTTTTTGACCTAGAATGTCTCATAATGTTTGAAATTTTTAATCATACAAAGCTGTTCAGTAGTGATGTGAAGGAGAAATAACAGTTGCTTAACATAATAATAAGTATCTTGTGCAATAATAAGTTAAGTCACCTGTGTTTTAATGAAATAAGTACCAGTTAATATCAGGTACTGGCAGATACTTGAAGCTGAAATATCGGTATCGGAACTGAAAAAGCCGGATTGGGGCATCCTTACTCTAAACTACAGGTACAACAAGACTTTTCTATAAAAAGCCAAGATTTATTTATTTTTTTTTTTGCAGATAATATTTAATTGAAATAATGCCAACCATTTTGATACACATTTGAATACAATATATTTTACAGCTCTGTTACACTTTTTTTTTTTTTTTCAATACTTTTAGACATGTCAAGAGGGGCATTCAATTACTGCATGTAATTTGGAGTATGATTTTTTTTTTTTTTTACATACAAACAAGAGTAAGGATTTTGTGTTTTTCAGAATTGGGGCATGTAAACTTTTATTTTTTTTTTTTTTTCTTGTAAGCACAGTGACTGTAAGTAGGCCAAAGTATTCTAATCTGAAAGTGCACGATACCTTTACCTGTTTCCAAGCTCGCGTGACTTTATTAGTGATTTTGCTCCTCAGCTGATAAAATAAATAGCTTAAAATCAAAGACTGTGCCAACTGTAACCAGCTCACGCAGTTGGCCCACATCTCCAGAAAAACAAACAAAAACAGGTCACCTAGAAGAGGAAATAAGACGGCAAATTTGAAGAGAAACCAGGGCAGGCGCGTAACTGTGAGCTAAATCTGCACAGCTATTCTGACAGGAGAAAAAGATTCACCAATTATTTATAAGGTCACTGTCAAATGTTCTCTGATGTAAACTGACTACACTGATTTTTTATTTCAAACTCGTCCTTGAAATTACATTGGCTGGTTTCGAATACGCTTTGTAAACCTCACTAAAGGTTTCAAAATACTAGTGTTGTGAACTTTAAGCTGAGGAAATATCCTATAGTCAAGTTAATAATGTCATTGTACTATGTGATATTAATATTAGCATAAAGATATAAGGTCATTCTCCAGCCTTGGAAGACTTATTTGTATTACCACCGTACTTTTAAAGCAGACCTATTATGCAAAAATTGACTTTTCAAAGCTTTTAACCATGTTATAGTTGTTTTCCTTTCTCATTTACCGTCTCGAAGTTGTATTTGGAGTGATTCGTGCATGTTTGAGTAATCTTTAATTGCTTATTTTCAAGACCCCATATTGCAGATCAATCCTCATTTTCAGCGCCAACGGCACACACCCACGGCTCTGTACTTACTTCGTTATTTTCTTTATTGCTGATACATGTAGGATTCTGCAGTGTGGCATAGTAATTTTGGTACAAATGAAGAAAACTCTGCTACTTCCTAGTGTGATGAGGAGCTATCTATGCAGCTATCATCGACTTTGTTGTGATGGTCTTTACCGCAACGTCAGCTCCTGTTGGGCACCACAGTTTAATGTGGAAGTCAGCGGACTAGTTTCTTTTCTTTCTTTTAGATCGGGGTCACCAAACTTTTTTTCTCTGGGGGCCACTTTATCGCTCCTGACTGTGATGGGGGGCCGGGGTCCGGTCAGTCGTATAACAGAATTGTATAATCCTGACGACGCAGATTATATTGTTTGAAAACCATCACACTTTTTTTACATATCAAACTGCACGGTCCTTACACTGAACAAAAAATAACAAAAAATAATCAGTCGTCCACTGTTCTTTGAAAACTCTGCACTTTTGGTTAACTTTCATATTTTAACACGAGCCATTTTGCTGCCCTTAACTGCACTACAAAACTGCGTTGACTGTCACCGTTTGATCTCAAGCTTGTCAGGTGATGAAAATTTGGCGGCAAATGTAAAAACGTCATATAATTATTTAAATATAAATATAGATATTTCATATAAATATCACTTTTTTATTGAAAAGAATCAACAAAATACAAGATGCAGACATGTTATTATTTGCGTACAAGTAAAAAAAAAATTAAAAAGTTAAAAAACAACTTTTGAGGATTGCCTCTTAGGGCCTGTTCAAGTAGTGGGGGGCCAGTCAAAGGGGGCATGGAGGGCCGGAGTCGGACAGCGGGCCTTAGGTTGATGACCCCTGTTTTAGATGAATATTGCAATTTAAAATGTGCAAAGTATAACACAACAATCTACAGGTGTCATAGATTATAATTATAGAGCAGGCTCAAGCATAATGAGTTCTTTAATGCCACAGTAAGCACTAGGATAAGTGTTCTTGTTGGGTTGGTACCACAGACTGTAAATATAAATGGACATAGCTAACCTGATAACTGCCACGCTCTAAATAGGAAGTGAGCATGGGGGCACTTCTGGCTCCATTGACTCTGACTCCAGTTGACTTTACATTGAAAAACTGTTGTACCTCTATCTGTAACTGCTGAAGTGAGCTTCGCCATTTTGGCCTTAAAATGTCCGTATTAACCCGCTCTAGATGACCCTGGGCTTTTTATTTCACGATTTTGTTCATAAATAAATTCCTTTTCCTAGTATGTAACTGTACTCCAAATGCACTTCTTTAACCTCTTGCATTGTGAACTTCATTTGGCTAGCGTCAAAGGCTATGGGTGATGTCACACTCACACTCTGTTTATACATTCTACGGTCAACATCTCCAAAGCTCAAAATGCTCCTTTCCACAATGTGGTGTCATGTAGTAGTTGTCAACAGACGTCACACTCCCTTAGTCCAACTCTTTACACAATCTATGTTTGGTTCAGTCTTCTCAAAGTGCAAAGGGGGCGGGTGTGAGATCAATGCTTACTTTTGGAGAAGAGCCTGGCTTATGGGACACTGAGCTGTGAGAGACCGTAATCCCCACAGAGCCCCAGATCCCTCTTGTTCTGACGTTACAGGAGGGACATTCACTCCGAAATCGTTCTCAGGACGGCGCCATTCGTGTGACAAATGGCCATTAAGCCCAACCAATCACGAGCCCAACGCCGCTGAATGCACACTGTATGACACCAAATGAGAGACGTTTCTCTAATTAAAGCTCCAAGTGTGCGCTGGGTGTTGTCAGCGGACTATTATCAGGACTAAACACTCACGCAGTTTCGCCTTCTTCAATCTTCTCTCCATAACTTCTACAAAGGAAAGTAGTCTCACAAAAACGGATAATGATGTTAAAAAGTTTGGAAATAACTGTCTTTCGCTATCAGTGGTGACAGTTAAGTTTTTTACACTGCAGTTTACTGTACTTTGGGGAAGTTTCTGGGAGATGTGAAGAATGCAAATACAAGGGATGTAATAAAGTTAATCAACTCATTTTGTGTGTTTACCCCAGTAACTGATGCCCAATTCAGCTTTTATTTAAAAAATAATAATAATATGGATGGTAACGGTCCAAGTAGTTTTTCAGATATTTATTAACTGGCCCTTATTATGCTATTTTCTTATCTGTGTTATAATGTTTCCTCATCACAAACATACCTGAAGTTGTGTTTTGTTTCATTCACACTTATTTAGGCTGAGTTCTTCTCTCAAACAGAAAACACTCTGTCCCAACTTGTGATGTCATGTGGTAATACAGGAAGAGCTCTACTCTGTTTTTAAACTCCGTACACTTTCACTAGAATCATTTGGATAATTTCAGCTTTGGAATTGCCAATCTTTACTGAACTAAAGGTAAAAGGTAGCTGGTAACGTGAAAACTACCTGCTACACACAAGGTGGAACAGAGCATTTTGAGCTTGGGAGTTGTAGACCATTGTTTCCCAAAGACTGGGTTGTGACCCTCAGGTAGGTCGCAAGACATTTTTGGGGTCTTTTTTGGGGGTTGCCTTGTCACAATCTGCATGTAGATCTGCAATATACAGAGTCTGCAAATTGTAGCTGCCTGTCCTCAACGAGTGTTTCTGCAGGTAAAGTTGAGAAATGCTTGCTTGGTCATCCAAAAAGAAGAGTGATAAATCAGTGAAGGCCACTGCACTTCAGGATACTTATGGATACCTTTTATTGCTGGTTCAATTACTGTTTTCATTGTTTAAAACTTGAGTAATACTAATTGTTCAGAGACACTCAGTCAACAATAAAATATCCTCATTAATGTCCAATAATGGTCAAATCCACCTTTATTTTGTGATTTATGAAGAATGTCTCTGACTTGGGTTCGTGAAGGTTTGTGACTTTTAAAATATAGGTTTGTAATATAAGTTTGTGAAACAATGATGCATACAGACAATTAATAAAAGGATTACTCAAGCATCTGTGACTGAAACAAAACACAACTCCAGGTATATTTTTAATGAGGTAAAATTATAACATGAATGAAACCTCACAAGGGTCAATTTAGTGTAATATAGAACCTTTAACTGCATTTGAAATTCTTGAAAACCAGACTTGCCCAACCTTGTATATCTCCACTAACTCTTTGTATTTGACCCCAGCACCATATATCCTTACACGTCCAAGTTTGTATTTGTGACTGAGTTCACTCTCCCACAGGTCAACGTGGAGCAGGTGGAGCAGATGGAGAGAGAGAACCGCTTCATCACGCGCTGGAACGACAAGAAGGACGCCACGGTGAGACGGCGTTAATGGAAATCTCCGTCGGCGATGTTTGTTTGTGCGCGAGCGTATTGATTTAGCGCCGTGTGTCATGGTCTCTCAAATCAGGAATTCATTTGCGGAGGTACCCTGTTTTTCTAGCAGAGGGAACAGGGGGATTAGGCTAGCAGCAGCAGGTGAGGCAAAAAAGGACTTTGTTCCAGTTAACCTTTACCACAGGTATTTTATGGCTGGATGCCTCTGCACAGAAAAGCATTTGGTCCAGATAAGTAGAAAAAAATAAAAAATAGCTAGCATGCGGTTGTCCAGGTCTAAAATAGTTGTTGTGGTCAATGCATTCCCACTCGCTCTCCTCCTTTCTTGTACTCTAGCCTTTCACGACATGTCCTCCGCTGTGGGGCACGGGGGTTACTCAGTGGAAAGCAGCCACTATTATGAAGCTGTTGGAGGTGAAAATTGGGACAACATTTCAGTTATGGACTCAAATCGACCCGGGATTTAACCTGCACAAGTGAGAGGGTGAAAGTATGGCTCTGCGCAGTTGAATCTTTTGGCTTGAGTTTAGACGGGGAACTTTATTGATACCAAAGACTTTTAAGAGTTTTAATGGGGTCCAAACAGCTTGAACTAGTGTAGAACAGGGTAAAAAAGTAATTGTATGCTTTATTTATTATTGTAGATGGTGTACTTAGAGATACACACAAGCTTGAGTGAATGTTAAGGCAGACCTGTTTTGCAAAATCAACTTTTTAAAGCTTTTAACCATTTCATAAATGATTCCCTTACCATTTGGAGTGATTTGTGTATGTTTTAGTGTTTCTTTAATTACTTATTTTCAAAACTGCACGCTGCCAATCAACCCCCGTTTTCACCGTCCCTATGCCCCACAGCTCTGTACTTTGTTCTCGAGTGTTTCGGTGATACACAAAGGATTCAGCAGCATTTGGTACAAATGAAAAAAAATCTGCTGATCTGCAGCTGAGCTGATGGCTATTTGTTGTGATGATGTTTACGGTTAGCTCCCATTGGGCACCAGTTTTCTAAAGCGGAAGTTAGTGGACTTAATTCTTTTATTAAAGGGACAGTTCGGAATATTGGACATAGAACCTAATTTCCTAGTTAGTGTTGGAGATGTGTGGAGACACTTTTAAAAATATTCCATCCAGTCCTTGTATTTGCAGAGGTCGCTGGTGCTAGTCTAGTGCATGTCAATGGCCATAGTTAACCTGCCACCTAAAACAGTCTTACCCACTCCACAAAACACCCTGTCTGTGTCAATAGCATAATTTTATAAGTAAAACCAACCTTGCATTTTAAGGATTTATGTCTGAGCAGCAAGTTGTACTTCCCGATTGAAGTATGGTGGCTGAGTGGCTAGTACTCATGCCTCACAGCAAGAAAGTTCTGGGTTCGATCCCCGAGTCGCCCGGGCCTTTCTGTAGTTTGCATGTTTCTCCTCGTGTCTGGATGGGTTTCCTCTGGGCACTCTGGTTTCCCCCAGAACATGCTACATGTCTCCAGGAAGAACAGCTGATAGCAATTAAATATAATCAATCAATGAACCTGCCCTGGGAGTACACTGGTGCTACAACCTGGTACATTGCATCTCTCCTGTTAAGGTTAATGTCAAAATTGTGCACTGGCAGCAGTGGACTGATATCACCTAGCACCTATCTTACTGGCAAAGTAAAATTCCTCTACTGCTGAGAAAATTGTCCCTCAACATGCGACGATTCATGCGATGCAAGGTTAGTTTTATTTCAAACTTTATTGTATCAACACATTTGCATCGACAGTGGTGTAATAACAGATTTGCTTCGGGTGTTTTGTGGAGTGGGTAAGACTGTTTTTAGTGGCAGGATAACTATGGCCATTGACATGCACTAGCCTAGCACCAGCAACCTCTGCAAATACAATGACACACAAAGTGTCTCCACATGTCTCCAACACTCTGGCTAACTAGGAAATGAGTTCCTATGTCCAAAATTCTGAACTGTCCCTTTAAGTCCTTTTAGATGAATATTGTGATTTAAAATCGAAATTGTCTGTAGTCATAGTTATAGTAGTTAGGAATTTGTGTGTAGGAATGGGTTTAGTATTGTAGTTGTTTGGGCTTTTAAGCAAGTATGATACTAAAAAAGTCACATCAAACAGGCAGAAATTACCCTTTCCTGAATAACTCTAGAACAGGAGTGCTCAATATGTCGATTGTGATCTACCAGTTGATCGCCAAGCTCGTGTGGGTAGATCGCCGTGTCTCGTCTCGGACTCGCGTTTGGACTCTGTCTTGTCTCTCACTCAAGGTCTGACACTCAACAAGTGCAATCATATTTCATTACGGCCGCTGCTGTTGGACTTTACGGCACATCACAAATACACACGCTCCCTATGCACGGCTTGTCTGCAACAGCGTGTGCCCTCGTGTACCAGCGTGCATCACAGGGCAGGTTCAACTTCCTAAACATCCTACCTGTCCATCTGCCTCACGTCAGCACGCCGCCCCTCGCCTTTTCACGCTCTCGCTCCTTCCTGCGTACAGCGAACACAAGCCCCTCCCACAGTGCGGCTGATTAGAAGAGCAAGACGAAACGTGAAGCAAAAACGAGTCTAAATTTGTGTTACAGTGTTGGCACAAAGCAGGTCTACAGCATAGAGCAGATCTACAGAACAGACCTACTGCCACATTTGGCTGAAGTTTGCCTAACAAAAGTGCACAAATGCATCTGTGTTTGTCACGATGTGCGTTTGGTTTGGTAAACGTGCAGAGGCTGGTAAATATCACTGCAAAACCAGAAAAGAATGTAACTCCAGTTTGGAACTTTAAAAAACAGGTTTAAAAATCTTCCTTCACTTTTTTCACAGTTTTGTGTAAAGTGCCAGAGGAAGTTCTCTTAAAGAATAGAGTGTTTAGAGTGTTTCAGTGCAGTTTGCTTGGCTTTGTATTAGGTAGATCTTTATGACTTGGTCATTTTGTAAGTAGCTCGCATGCTGAAAAAGTGTGAGTACCCCTGTTCTAGAATGATCTTGGGTTTATCATAATTAGTACATAAGACTACATAAAGTCAAAATCGCCCACCTACTTGGACAGCTGAGGAACTGCATAGAAATATCAAAGGAAATGTTGAAAATGAATGTTGAATGCTGGAAAGTCTATTCATTAGTATCCAAATAAAGTATGAAATTTTACTATTGTGTCAAAACTATGGCCTTACAAACTTTTCCTCTCTTTCTGGTCTCAAGTAATCAAAAAATCGATTAATGCTCTTGTATAGTTTTACTTTCTATATTTTAGTCTAGGTATAAGCCAAAAGTTATGACATAATTGTCTCATTTTAAAGGTTCAGAATATTAAGTACACCTGAGTCCTGCCAGTATTATGTAGTATGACTACTTCGGGAGTTAGTAAATCAGTGTTATAATGAGGTACAAGCCAGTGTGGAGTTAGAAGTGGCATTTTAAAATCAATAGTTACATTCAGAGTCGGAGCAGGTGCAAAGAGAGGATGACATTGGTGAGAATTAGAAGTGCTGCTGTCACTGCACACTTCATAATATCTTTATTTCTCTGTCTTGTAATAAATGACTTCTTCTATGGTTTTTCTCACCCTACACAGAAATACTGAGTTTATTGAGTAAACTTGACTGCGCCCACATCTCTCTGTGGCATATTCACAGTAACAGCCTGTTCTCAGTAGAGGCAAATAACTGTGATTTCTAAGTTATTCTAAGTAGGGATGCACCGATATTCCAGATATTGGTGCCGATATTGAACATTTTGACATTACACTAATCTACTTTGCATTTATTTAAATACATGTGTTGTTACTGTTAGACATGAGAAAAACAGCATATTTACTCCAAGCAGGTTGACTCTTCACAGATCTGACATGTTATTCAGACTTGGCTTCTCTGTGGAAATAGATAACTTTAATACAGTTTTAATCTTCTTGTGGAACAGTGATCCTGAAGGTCCTATACAGTCATCTCTCACTGTAACGTGGTTCACTTTTCGTGACCTTGCTGTTTCGTGGATTTTTTTTACTGCAATTTTGCATGCTTCTTTTTTTTTTTTTTTTTTTTTTTTTATCAGTGTATGAGCACACATTATGTTCCTCCCCCTGCGTCCTGATTGATTAAGGGACTGTAGAACGTAGAACGTAATCAATCTGTCTCCCCCGTGCCGTGTCTCCTGTACAGTACAGAATGTGTTCATCTTGACAAATTTACATAAATGTTCCATCGCTAGCAGTGTGATTGTGAAGTACTGTATGTTTGCAAGTTTTCTCCCCAACAAAACCCACAATGTCAACGAAAGGTTCTGCACCGACAAAGGCTCCTGCGGTTGCACCCAAAAGGCAGAGGAAGATGCTTCTGGACATGCTGAAGGAAGGTAGAAGTTACGTGGCTGTAGGGCGCAATTACGGAATAAATGAATCTTCAGTTTGTTACATAAAGAAGGAGGAAAATAACAAGAGGACAACAGCAGCAATACTTTTTAAGAAGGATGCAAAAAGGGTTGTAACTGTCCTGTTTGAGAAAAGTGTATAAAGTGTGTGGTGAGGGGTTTTACAGCCTTAAAACAGATATAATAATAAAGCTGACTACTTCACGGATTTTGCGTATTGCGGGTTAGTTTTAGAAAGTAATGTCCGCGATAAACGAGGGACCACTGTATTACAAAGCCTTGTTATAATGCTGTTACCAGATTCTTAACATACCTGGAGTTGTGTTTTGATTCATTCACACATGTTTAAGTAATCCTTTATTAGTCTGTCTCCATCTCCAAAGTTCAGAATGGACTGTTCCACCACAACACATGAATTACGCAAGTTTTTTTCTCACTTAGTCTGTTTTTCGCTTTTTCTAAATAAATGGATCACGATCTCATTGTTAACGACAACTTTAACAAGTTAACACCCCAACAGCGCAACTACACTTTTCTTAACCTGCGAAACCTTTACACACTTCCAGCTTTGACCTTTTCACAATTCCCTCATACGCTTACTCTTTGTCTTGCACTTTTTTCACCTTTAATTAACACCAGAAATTTGAGAGCTTTCCATCTTAGAAACACAGCTCTTATATTGTGTTTTTACTGTTTTGTAAGTCTGTTGATCTTGATATCTGTTTTTATTTCTACAGTTTGCTCCAGCTGGGGACTTGATCTTCGAAGTTTACCTGGAAAAGAAAGCGCCAGAGAACTGCTGTTTAATCAAGGTTTGAGAATTGTGTGTGTGAGTGTGTGTGGTCACTTCTCCCAGAGGTCCACGCTGAAATAAGAACAAGTGGAGTGAAAGGAGGAAGGAGGCAGGTGCAGTGGAGAAGTGGAGAGGTAGAGAGGTAGATAGAGGGATAGAATAGGGCTGGGGCATTGGTGCTTTAAACCTTATGGGATTACAGCCAACAGAAATAAATCAAAACTCGGCTAATCAAAAGAAATGTCTATTTTAATTGTGTGAGTAATTGCGTTTCTGTACAGCCAGAGGTGATGGGGCCATTCACAGCACAAAGGGTTAAAGGGGTTAAAAAGATCATTTGCAGTTTGAGTTTTATGTTCTTTAATTACTAATAGCAATGCTCTTTTTTTTTTTTTTTTTTTTTTTACTTTCTACTAAGTTATATCATTGTTTCCTCATCAAAAACAGGGATGAAGAGGTTTTAGATAGATACATGCATGTTTCAGTAATTTAGTGATCTGGCTCATGCCCTATTTAAGTCCTAATTATGGTTAGGTGTAACAACGACATGACAATTCTCCATGAATATACAAAACATGATGCAAAGCTGTACACAACAACTTCACAAACCTGATGCGATGTGCAGTGTGTGATGTAGTTTCATTAATGGGATGCACGCTGATTGTGTTGTGATAGCGCTCTGAAGGGGGAGTGACTTAACGCAGAGAAATGGAGGACAAAATCAGAGCGTCAAAAACAAAAGTGAAACTTGTAAAAAACTAGTAAAAAAAAAACGTTTTGGCTGTTTTTTTTTTTTTTTTTTAAATCAGAGAAGAGCCTAAATATGCAGGGTTTGCGTGTTAAACATGTGTGAATGAAACAAAACACAACTCCAGCTGTGTTTGTGATGAGGAAACATTATAACACAGATCAGAAAAAGCATAATATGTGATTTTTACTGCACTCCACAGCCCAGTCAACATGATGTGACAATACTGAACCTATCTGCAAGTGTAGATGTTGGAGAACTAAATCAGAATATTCCTGTGTGTGTTTCAGTTGTCTCCGAGTATGAGGGCTTCAGAGGTGGCAGAAACAGCTCTCAACATGAAGAACATCACTGTCAACGCCCAAGACCTGTGGACTACATTTGAAGTCATCGAGCATGGAGAGATGGGTATTTTACGTTTAATAAAATATGCATTTTTACCACAGACTATATATATATAAATGGATATAGCTGACCCACAAGTCGCTGTGTTCAAAATAGGAAGTGAGCACGGGGGCACTTATGGCTCCATCGACACTTTACATTGAGAAATTGTTGCCCCTCTTTTTTTATCGTGATGTTTTTATTTTGCTATTTTGTCCGTAAATAAATTTCTATTCCCAATTTGGAACTCTGCTCCAAATTCACTCCTATTAATGCTAGCCTTGTGAGCTTCAATTGACTGGAACTGAACGCTATGGGCGATGTGACAGTCCCTTAGTCCACTTCTGGTTTTTACATGTTTACATTCAGTTACAATGAAATGTAGAGCGGTGACAGTGATACCATGTACCTGCTGGCCTTTAATGCTGCCTGGTCTGAACTAGTGTTGCCGTCAGGAGATGTATTATAAAACAGAGTGGGGTCACTGGCTTCAGCTCTGTTCTATTGTATTGGGAGATCACACTTGATCTCATGGACCATGTGATTAGATGCTGCAGGTCCTCCTTTAATAAATGGTTGTCTAAGAACATGGCGGCGTTCTGATAAATGAGCTGAGCGCTGTCGTTTTGATAATATGCACATTAATTAATCATCTTCACCATGATGTCATAAATTACCTTCATCTTCGTAGCGTGACAAGCCCAGGGAGCTGACCCACCCCAGTCTGTATGAATATGCAGAGATAGGACCTTGTGTCTCATGGTGCTGTGTGAGGGGGCTGGTACTGTGGGGTGTGGGCATCAAACTTTACCTTTGTGGCTACATAGCTTAGCTGGAGGTCCCTCTGTACTTTTCATCAGTTCACTCAGAGTTTACACTCACTCTCATGTTTGTTTTTCTGCAAAGTTACAGAGGACACGGTGCCCTTTTCTAAAAATGAAGCTGTGTTGAATACTGAATATATTTGCTGACGGTTCAGCAAATTTTCCATGGCAAGACAATATGTGTGCTGAAGAGTAAACAGGCAAGTTATTTTGAAGGTGGGACCGTGACAGGTTTGGTTTATAAAGCTATAAAGAAGGAGGGAATGAACGTTAATTAGCTATTTTGGAGGATGGCTTCAGATAAACACTGTTATCGAGGACAATAGGCAGAAACAGGAGCTAATATTTGTCGGGAAATGAGGAACTAATTCTATAGCCCTGGTCTGTGAGATTGTGAAGGGGATAAAGCTGCCGTCATGAATAAGTAATACTGCAGAGGGGCGTCTTACAGCCCTCTGCCTGAAGGTGGCGCCACTCACAGGTGCTGTTACACAAATCACAAGTCTTAAAGTTGGGAACATGCAGCGTGTGCACCCATCAGGACATGATAATGACTCTGTTTGACCATGTGTACACTGAATACAACTGACTACACACAAAGAAAGTTAGTAGGTAATTCCATATCATTAAAGGTGCACTGTGTCCATCTGAGAGTCCATCACCTGCTTCTCTCTAGGGAGATATTGCCTTAAAAGTTCCACACTGACACACTTACACATATGTATCTCTATGAAAACAATAGCTGACACCACAGGGCCAAATTACATGTCAGATCTGTGGAGAGGTTCTCAGTAAGAATGCAAGTTTTTAGGTCTAAAACCCAATGTTGTTGAGTAAATACTAGGTGGAAACATTTAACTTCATATCGGGACATTCCAAACAAAACAATAACATCTCTGTAGAGACAAGCAGGTGACAAACTGTCCACCAGAAAAATTACACAGTGCACCTTTAATGGAACAGAAGTTAATAAGTTGAGATCTGACCTTTTTTTCTTTTTACAGAGCGGCCGCTGCACCACAGTGAGAAGGTTCTGGAGCAGGTCCTGGAGTGGAGCTCGCTGGAGTACCCCAGCTCTGCCTTCCTGGTCATCAAGAAGTTCTCTGCAGCCAAAAGAACTGCTGAGGGGAAAGGTAGTTTGCACACTAAGAATGGTCAAACTGACTTTAAAGGTGACATTTTATGAGCTTTTACCCATGTTATAATGGTGTCTGCTCATCATAAGGTTACTCGGAGTTGTATTTTTGAGTAACTCCGTGTTGTCCTGATTCTTGAGTGCTCAGAAAATGTCAGTTTATAGTCAGCCCATCTGTACTTTCTTGCAATTATTGATATATCTAGGGTAAAAAAAAATGTACATAGCCATTTTCTACTAATAAAAACATGTGCATGAAAATCTGCTTGCTATAGAATAAATTTGAAACGCAGTAATATCTTCTTTAAAGGTCTTTTGCTTCTATTCAAATGATATGGCATCACTGAAAAACCAGCAGTATTATCCTCAAATAGGCAGTATCTTAACTCGTATTGTAATAACTTATTTAGTTTCGTGAAGTAAAGCGGCCTAACTCTAACGTTCTTTTGTACCTGCCGTTTCAGACCAGAAGATGCTCATTAGAGGAGACTACCTAAAGTTCAATGACGGATCGTGCAAATTGCTGTCGGGCCATAAATTCCAGGACAAATACGTGGCCCTGCGCGCGGAGAAACTGCTGCTCTACAGAGATATCAAAGTACGCTCATATTTTCATCTTAATCTCCTGTTTTATCCTTCCCCAAAACAGTCTATCGCACAGGGACTGGCTGCTTCCTGGGGGAATGCTAAAGGTTATAGAATCTAAAATATAACCATAAACAAAACTAAAAACTCTTCTTTCTGGTATTAAGTCAGTGTTGTGGTTTCAAATGTTCCAGATTAATGGGTAAATAAGCTGTATCCTGTGTGTAAAATTCCCAAGGTAAGAGTGGAGTAAGTGTGGCATAGTATAGCGATAAACAAATATATATAGCTTTTATTTCACAGGTTGTTATTGTTCATAATACCTTTTAAAACTTGCATTCTCACTATTAATATTGATAAAGGTGCACGGTGTAACTTTTACGGTGGAAGGTACGGTGCTGTTCTTCATGGTGATGTTATTGTTTTCAGCAGTATGGCTTTAAACACATATATCTTGCATTTACTCAATTAGAGGAGTTTTTGTTTCTAAAAACTACCACAAAAACGTGCATTCTTACTGTGCGCAGGCCCACTTCTCCACAGATCTGACCTGTAACTTTGCCTGGTGATGTGGCTGCTTGTCTCCATGGAGATAGCTAAATTAAATGCCATACATTACAACATTCCAGGAAAAACAACATCATCTATCATATTTTTTTTGGACTATAAGGCGCATTAAGTGAAACAAACGGACGGCACTTGAGACTGATATCTTAGCCCAGGCATCCATGATCGTGGTGTAATTCGCCTTGGATTCATCTTAGTGAATGTGGGTTTATAATTTAAGTAGTTTTTTTTTTTTTCCTACAAGGAGGACTCAAATATACACTGAGTATGAATGTGTTTAATGCAGCTTTGCGCACATTTGTTTACGTTTTACAGAAATGAAACTTAAAACTACATGGCTAATTTGCATAAACTATAAGCGCTGAAAAAAGTCCGCCAGGCTTCTGACTACAGTAGCCGTAATGCTCCGACAATCTATCAAGCGGTGTGGCTTTGTAGCGTACCAAAGTCATACTATAACATTTTGACAGATTATTGAGTGCCGTGTATCACATAAATTTGGTTCAAGGTCGGTAAGCACAACCAGAAATAATACATAAGGCGCACTGTCGATTTTTAAGAAAATTCAAGGATTTTAAGTGCGCCTTATAGTCCAAAAAATAGAGTATATGGAATCCTGTACCATAAAAGTTACACAATTCACCTTTAATCTGAGCTTGAGAGGATGAGGACAATGGAGAGGACAATGAGAAGGTGGGGTAGACTGGAGCAAATTTAGATCTTCCAGGCTTAATTTACACTATCTCCATTTATTCCTTTGTAACACTTGGGTCCAATGTCAGATGAGGGTTTGTAGTACATAAGAGGACGCAAACATTAAAGCTGCATTCATTACAGTGTGCACAAAGTAGGACTCTGATTTTCACACTAATAGAAAGGAAAAGATGTGAAATTCTAATTGTACCGACCAAATTATTACAGGGTTTGAGGAAAAGAGGTGGGCATTGGGCTGTGGAGGTGTTATCACAATGCTCCAACTTTGATTCACTCAGCTCTGTACTGTTTCACTTTGTTCTTTCCTGCTTGAAGGAGCAGGTTTGTACATAATGATTTTAATTAATTGTCATGTGGAGACGCTCAGAAATGCCACAATCACAGTGCTGCTGCCGTAACGTTAAGTGAATCTTAAAAAATTGGTTGAAATAATTATTGGTGTTTTATATTCAATGGTACATTGTGGTAAGTTGTAGATTTAGAATTTCTGACACCTTGACTGTAAAAATAGAAAAAGTTACCTCTGCTTTAAAGGGCCCATGTTGATCTATTGTGTAATGTTGTTTCCTCATCAAAAACCTACCTAGACTTGTTTTTTCTTTCACACACAAATGCATATTTAGTTCTTTTCTCAAACAAAAAACACTTTGTTCCACCATGTGATGTGATGTGGTAGTACAGGTGCTGAACTGTGTTTTTAAACACCACACACTTAATTTCACCTCTGGAATTCCCAATCTCTACTGAACTAAATGTAAAAAATTGCTGTTAACTTGAAAACTACTAACTGTGGAAATGTAAACGGCCTAATAATGCAGGATGCAGAAACGTGTGAATGAAAACACAACTCAGGGGCATATATTTGATGAGGTAACAACATTCTAACATGGCTTAAAGAGTAAATTTCTTAATGTATGACCTTAAAGTGGCTGTATCTGATTTATTTCAGGTGATAAACTACAATTTGTTCTATTCTGTTAGTTATATTATAAAATCAGCTCTTAAAGTCAAAATGAGACCGTTGTGTGCTATCTGAATGTAATTATAAAGCCAAGAAGTAATGCTAGTGCGCTGTTAGCATTATAGTTGTTGTTGCAAAACTCTGCAGAATATTAATGTCATTTCAAACCCAACAATATGTGACACAATAAAGGCAGAATCTGTATTAATCGCACTGTGGTCCTAATACAATTCACTGTCTCCCATCTGTTTAACACTGCTTGTGTGTTTTTACTGCCAAAAACAACACAGTAAACTGCACTGCACCTTTGTGTTACAGAGCACTAAAGCAGAGAAGGCCGTCCTGCTCAAGTCTGTGAAATGCTATCTGGGTCTGAAGAAGAAGCTCAAAGCCCCAAACAGGTAAAAATCAAATCCCTGGTCTCACCGTGATGTGGTGTTCTTAAAGGGACAGTCCGGAAGTTTGGACATAGGACCTCATTTCCTCGCTAGAGTGTTGGAGAGATGTGGAGAAACTTTTTAAAATATTCCATCCAGTCCTTGTATTTGTAGAGGTCGCTGGTGCTAGGCTAGTGCATGTCAATGGCCATAGTTAGCCTGCCATTAAAAACCGTCTTATTCACTCCACAAAGCTCCCGAAGCAAATCTATTATGACACCAGACTGTCGATGTAAATGTCTGTGTCGATAGAATAATGTTTGAAATAAAACTAACCTTGCATCACATGAATCATCGCATGTTGAGGGACTATTTTCTCAGCAGCAGCGGAATTTTACTTTGCTGGTAAGATAGGTGCTGGGTGATATCAGTCCGCCGCTGCCAAGCTTTCTATCAGGAAATACAACTCAATGCTGTTGTTCAAATAATAAATCCTTCAAATGCAAGGTTGGTTTTGCTTTTAAAATTGTTCTGAGAGCATTTGTTGTTGTTACAATACTAAAACTTCAAACCCGTGTCATGAGAAAGTTCAATATTTTTTTCACTCATTTTAGAAGATCCATCCAATATTATATAGATTCATTAAACATAGAGTGAAACTTTCAAGCCTTTATTTCTTGGATTTTTATTTTATTTATTCTTTTCTTTTAGCTCTGTGAATGTCCCTTTTTGTATCGATACCTGCTCAAATGAGTATACTAGTTTTAGTATAAATTTGTATCTGATCAATATTTTTAAGAACCCTATAGAGCATATATTTATTACTGCATCAAAACTATTTATTTTATATATGGTCCATTTCTGTTGCCTGTATGAAAAATACCATAAACCATAACTGTAAAATGAGTAATTGCATTGTCATATCGCTCTATAGACTGAATGTGTCTTGGCCAAAGTAAAATACATTCAAAAGTATATGTGCGTTAAGAATAATGCACGTCAAAGATGAGCCATTGATCCATATGAAATAGGAGCTACCTTAAAGTGCACTCCATGTCCATTTATTCATTTGCCTTTAGCTTACCGTCGCTCAAGGCTTTTTTCACTGTTGGAGATTCTAACTCCACTGTGAATTTACAATAGGTGAAATACAAGGCTAGTTTCTATGACCTCACTCCCTGTGCTATTGCTGCCTGTACTTAATTTAAACATTTGGGATATTAGATATAAGCAGGTAAGACAATACTCAACAGAGGTATCACAAAGCACATGCTCCTGTGATTTTCCTTTCCTGTATTCAATTTCACAATGCAATTAACATTTCCCAACTCGATTTCCAAATGTTGGGAGACTCTGTAAATGAGATAGCGCTGTCTTGTACATCACTTTTAAGATGGTATGTGCTACAGTGAGAAAGTTGGACCACATATCTGACTTGTAACTCAGCTTAGTGGCTACTTCTGCTTATGGAGATAAATGGAGATAAATAATGCATTAAAGCAAATCCACTATTACCTGACCAGCCAGAACCACACACTTTGACAAAACTTTGAAAAGACGAGTGGATCTGGAGACGTGTCCTGTCTCCATGATTTCAAAGGGAGTGATTGACAAGAGAGGCACATGCTCTGTTCGCAAAACAAACATGGCTGCTTGTGCATAAAAAAAGGGGGAAAATCTACATAAAAGACTGAGGAACAGCATGGGTTTTTGCAGAATCAACAACTGAAGCTGGTGACCAAACTATTACTTATCTCACGTAAAAGAAGTTATATATTTTGTTCTAAATGTTATAAGAATTTTGGAGAGGAGATGTCTTCTGCATTTAAGAGACATGTAATACAAATTTGCAGCTGTGTTTGGATCATCTCAAGTTTGGACAGAGGTTTTTCACACTCTGTGGTCCTTTTCCAGTCCCTTCAGATTTTAAACAGAATGCAGAAGGGTCTGGCTGGACAAATTACACCCAGTACGCAAAATCAACTTTTTTGAGCTTTTAATCATGTTATATTTGTTTTCTCTCACCATTTACTCACCCAAAATTGTATTTGGAGTTTGCTGATGAACCCCTCCTTGCACCACCACCATAATATTCCAACTGCTCTGTACTTACCGTATTTTTCAGACTACTAGGCGCAATTAAAATCCTTCAATTTTTCTCAAAGATCAACAGTGCGCCTTATGTATTAATAATTCTGGTTGTGCTTACTGACCTCCACTGAGGCTGTCCTTTAGTCCAACAGACGCTGACCGGATCAATGCACAAGGAGCGAGCTGTTTTTTTTTGTTGTTGTTTGTTCAGCGCTTATATTTTATGCAAATTAGCCATGTGGTTTTATGTTTTGTTTCTGTAAAATGTAAAGAAATGTGTGCAAATCTCATTGTATATTTGAGTCGTCCTTGTAGGAAATAAAAAAATAAAAAAAAACTTTAAATTTAAAAAAATTATCCACCCACATTCATATTCTTAATACATATTCACCAAGACGTCGTCCGTTTGTTTCACTTAATGCGCCTTATAATCCGGTGCGCCTTATGTATGAAAAGAAATGAGAGAATTCAGCATTATTGATATTGTGCCTTATAGTCCGAAAAATACAGTACGTTGTTCTCGAATTTTATTTTCTTAATCAGTTATATGTGTAGGATTCGGCAGCTTCACACTTTCACGCTCGCTAGTGTGATCTGCAGCTATCCATAGGAGGGGTGGACAACTTCATGGTTCTTTGTTGTGATGACATTTATGTCGACGTCAGCTCCCATTGGGCACCGCAGTTTTCTAAAGCAGAAGTCAGCAGGCTTTTAACTTTCTTTTAGAAAGTCATTTTAAATCAGTATTGTGATTTAAAGGTGCATTGTGTAACTTTTCCGGTGAAGAGTATGCCGCTTTGCTTTGCTTTGCTTTTCTTTGCTTTCATTAGAGGTGCTTTTATTGTTCAGAAATACCTTCAAGTACATGCATCCTTGTATGAGTGGGCCCACCTCTCCACCGAACTGATCTATATCTCAGTCTGCCCCATGGAGACTGAAGTTTAATGCCTTACTGTGAAACATTCCACACTGAACAGTTAAGTACACCTACATGGAGACTTGCATGTGGCATACCCTCCCCAAGAACCTTTACGATGTGCAGTTTATAACATAATGATCCACTGGCGTCATAGATTATAATAGATAATAGTTCTTCTTTAATGCCATACTGTGGAACATTTCCCGTAAAGCAATAACATCTTTGAGGAAACGAGCAGAGAACAGACTGTGTTGAAGGTAACCTAATTAACCACCCAGATAATTATCACTTGTTATGTTGAAGTGAAATAACATTTTTTTATCATTTTCTTTTATCACATCCTCATCATTAGCACCAAGCGCAACACCTTCTGGGCCACTCCTGTGTTTGTAATTATAAAGTCAAGATTTTTAACTTTGTTCCAACATCAGTGTAATTTCGCGTGTACTGTTTTCACTGTCCCTGCAGAGACTTCTCCATACCACTCCTCACCTCGTCTTATTTTTCACCACAGCTCGATCGATTAAATGTAATTACATTTTAATAAATACAAATGATTAGCCTCCCCCTCAGCAGATAGAATCCACCGCCACCAGTGTGTTATGGTAATGATTGTCTGTTATTATAATTTATGACACACGCCAAAACCGCAGCAGCTCCAGTTGGTCATCAAAACTTTTGAGAAGCATTAACATAGCGTCTGGCAACATTATCAGTACTATCCGAAATATTAGGAAGGATCTTAGGAAAAAAGTATTATAGATGTTCTTTTTTAACTTTGTATATATCTACTTTATGAATGCACTGTAAAAACATAGTGGCACTTTTTACAAGAGTATTGATACTTTGGAGTGATATCACGCTGGGGATGTCCTACATATGTCTATTGGCGGAATGTTGAGCAGTTACCATGGTGACACAAAGAGGCAAAAATGTTTTAAGATCATCTGAAATCTCAAGAAAAAATACTAAATTGATTTAAACAGCACAAGTAGTTGTAGAATTTGAAGAAATAGTAGTAGTAGTAGTAGTAATAGCAGTAGTAGTAGTTGTCGTAACAGTAGTAGTAGTAGTAGTAGTAGTAGTAGTAGTAGTAGTAGTAGCAGTAGCAGTAGCAGCAGCAGTAGCAGCAGTAGCAATAGTAGCAATAGTAGTAGCAGTAGTATTTGTAATTTAGTAGTAGGGGCAGTATCCAAAAACTTTACACAGATACAAGTAGACTTACTATAGTTAAAAATAAAATATAACCTAAAAAAAAATAAATAAATAAAACCTAGTATCAGAGCTATCATAACTCTACATATACTGTAGTAGTCACTGTGAGTACTTCAATATAGTAGGTAGTTAGTTCAGATCCTCAGTCTAAACATACACAGATGTAGCTTGAAGCTCTGTACACTTAAGTGAAAATAACATATTTATAGTTCGTTAATGGTATGCTTTTATCCTTAAAGGTCTCTTTGGCTACTCGTTGACCTTTGACCTCCAGCGTGTGAAAGTGCATAAACAAGCTGGAGTTGCAAGAATTAGCTAATTAATTCTTCCCTTTAGCAACAAGCCTCTGTCGCTTTTGTATTTCATGCGTCAGTCTTTGCTGGTGTAAGAGTGTTAATTGCCTTTAGAGTTCAATCATAAAGAAGTTGAAGCCTGAGCGCTGTCATGGACCAATCTGACCCGTGCACTGTGCTTTCATTTTCAGTTGGGGCTTCACGGTCTACACAGATAAACAACAATGGTAAGTACTGATAATTATGTGTTATATTTATGTTTTTATTTACGATTTATATAATGTGGATCATTTCAGGATCATTAATTAAAATATGGTGTGGTCAGTTATTAAATAAGAAAGAAGAAAAAGCCTTACTATTTACATATACCAGGACTCATTCAGTTCTTTGGTAAATGCTGTTCGTGGGTAGCCCGGTTTCACTTTGTTCTGGCTTTAAATCTTCAATCTCAGGAATCGTTGCCAACACAGAATGTATGGCTTCGTCTACATCCATCTCGACCGCTTTGTTCACTGTTGTGTTGTATGACAAAACGGACCCAGACAGGCGCTTGAGTTTGACGTCATGGCTTCACAGCTCTTTGGTGATTGGCTGGTACGCGGTCTACAACTTCCAGGGTTCTTGCAAACCATCTAGTGTATTCCGATTCCTGACCTAGCCGCTGGAGAGAAATGAAACTGAGCAGAGGCACTAGGTGGCTGGCTAGTTCATGGATTTCAATTTATGAAATAAGAGAACCATTGCCATAGCGATTTACAACTTGACTAAATATTATATTATTTAAATGGGAAAGTCTATGGATGCACTGATCCGGCTTCTTCAGGTCCGATACCGATTCTGATACTATAGCTTTTGGTATCTGCCGATCGCTTCTATCAACCGAAACCAGTACAGAGACTGAAAACAGCATTTACTTCCTTAAAACAAAAATAAAACAAAAAAAAAGACAAACCTTATCAAAATCTGTTATGTAGCTGTTATTTATCCCTTGTATAACTTCTGAATGGCTTTGTATTTAAAATTCAAACATTTATGGGCCAACTATAACCAGGAAATAGTCTCATTACATAAATTTAAATGTCCAACCAGGATATCGACTGAACCAGTATTTGGAAGTCGATATAATATCCAACAATGCAGCATTCCTAAAAAGTCCTAAAAATGTCTCAGATAACACGAAGCTGAAACTCATGATTAGATACAGAATAAACTGCAGATACAAAATACCACAAGCTGGTTCCAAACAAACATTTTCTGATTAAGCATTTCTGAGCTATTTCTCATTTTCATGTACTGTAGGTGAACACTGCTGTTAACACCAAATTAAATTCACCAAAATGCATAGATTAGTCTTTTGCATAATTATGAAAGATGATCCGTACAATACATCATAATTGATAGGGTTCAGAGTAGCACACTTATACACATTATAATTACAGCGTTTTCTTCCTAGATCTCCTCAGGCATAAATTTGAAAAGCAGTGTGACACGTACTATTTAAACCATCATATCACTGCTGGTAACGGATACTTTTCTAGTGTAGTTATTCACAATAGCAGTTATTCTAGCCTAGTATCGTGCTGTTTTCGGTCCGGTTCACCTGTCAGTGCAAGCTGTGATTCACAATGTAAGTTTATGGAAGAAAATGACAACGTGACCCTATGTGTGACTTTGCTCCTCAGGCACTTTTGCTGTGAGAAGAGGGAAGTGCAGGTGAGCTGGGTGGCAGACATCATCAGGACGAAGGTGGGTACAGTCAAGCTCCAGGAAACACCAAGTTACAGACCTATAGTAGAAATATATACAAAACAAAAATAACATACAGTAAAATAAGGAATAAAACACAAAAGTAAGGACGCAATAAGTGAAAACCCAAAAAGCAAAGATCCAAAATATGGCATTAAAGGACCCATATTACACTATTTTCTGATCAATGTTATAATGCTGTTTCCTCATCACAGAACATACCTAGAGTTGCATTTTGTTTCATTCACATGTTTAACATACAAACCCTGCACATTTAGCATCATATTTAGTTCTTCTCTCAAACAGAAAACACCTTGTTCCACCTTGTGATGTCATGTTGTAATATAAAAAGTGCTCTACTCCAGCGATTTTCAATAAGCGCGACTTAGGTGGACTGAACCAGGACTGAATCAGGACTGAACCAGGACTAAACCAGGACTGAACCAGGAGGACTAAATCAGGACTGAAACAGGAGGACTAAACCAGGACTGAAACAGGAGGACTAAACCAGGACTAAACCAGGACTGAAACAGGAGGACTAAACCAGGACTGAAACAGGAGGACTAAACCAGGACTGAACCAGGACTGAACCAGAAGGACTAAACCAGGACTGAACCAGGAGGACTAAACCAGGACTGAACCAGGACTGAACCAGGACTGAACCAGGACTGAACCAGGACTGAACCAGGAGGACTAAACCAGGACTGAACCACGAGGACTGAACCAGGACTGAGTGTCAGGACGGGGCCGAGTTGCGCCCGTGTAGACTGTCGGGTGATCGCAGGCAAAAGGACCAGGCACAGAGCTCCACACTTCACAGAGCCAAGCGCAGCCGTCACCCGATCGCGCTTTGTGGACAACCTGCTCCACAGTCTCGGAGTAGATCACTGCTCTCCTGCAAGCCTCCCGCGGGTTCCGATGCAAAACATTGCAGCGCGGGACACATTTTGAAATCTCATTGCGGGCGCAGGCAGGATGGTGGGATGATAAACTACAGTCCCGCAAACTAAATATGAGTGTAAAGTTGAAGAAAGCGAACGTCCCCATCGTGCGGGTGGGAGAGGGATAAAATATCTCAGATGAGGGCGGGAACGGGAATGAAAATAACAATTCCTTGGGGGCAGGAGCGGGACTGCACAATGGAAGGGGGAAGGCTCACATTCACCCAATTTGAAAACCCCTGCTCTACTCCATACACTTTCACTAGAATCATTTGGATGATTTTAGACATGGAATTGTCGATCTCTACTGGACTACAGATAGAAGGTAGTTGTTAACTTAAAAAACTACTCCATGACAATTTTGAGCTTTGGAGATGTAAACAGAGTAATAATCCAAGATTACTTAAACATGTGTGAATGAAACAAAACACAACTCCAGGTATATTTTTGATGAGGTAACTGCATTGTAACATGGCTTTTGTCAGGTAGTAACACTCTTAATGAAATACATGTGATATGATATATAGTAAAACATCCCTGCGGAGACATACATGCAGATCTTCCTCTCTCAAAAAATTACACTATGCACATTTAAACACAAAAGCTCAAACAATTGTAGATGTAAACAAACTAAAACGCTGCCACTGCTCTGCTAAATACAAAGTTTTAAATATTAATAAATTCTATTATTTTTAATGTGTGCTTTAATTGAATGTCCAAGAACTACACACGCTACTTAAACGGGCTGAAATATTAATGATTTGGGACTACAAGCCTATTTTTCAGACAAAACTCAACTAGAATCCAAACATCCAATTATAATTATAGCTTCAAATTATTATTGTTAAACAGATTCTGATATAGAAAAGGCCAGTTTTGCCTGTTAAGTGAGAAAAGAGCTCCAGGCTGCAAATGCTAATAAAGTAGAGTAGACTGAGTAGAGTAGAGATCTCATTATTAAGACTTGTCATGAATAGGGAAACCTTAAAACGCCAAATTGGACTTGATATATTCTCTTAAATCCTCTTATTGCTAAAAAATAATTGAAATATTTACGTCTCTATAATCATATTTTTCTTTAGCGTGGGGAAAATACACACAATTACCACCAGAATAAATCAGATTTGAACTTGGAGCTATCATAAATCATCACTTTCCATTGCACCGTTATGAAAGCTAAAGAGTAAGGAGAAGTGTGGAGTTTTGGAGGTCAGTCTGTAATAAGATAAATGGTTTTATGTGGAAAAAGCTCTGAGGAGAAGGTCAAGGCGACTGTAACAATCACATTGAGGTACTTATAGCCCCGAGATACAGCTAAGTGTTGACACAGCACATGCCACAGCATCAATAATGCAATGCAAACACAAGGGCAGCCTGGTGTCATCTGGCCCTCATATTCACGCTCCAGATACGGGCTTTTTGTATTTTAACTAAGTGTTCGTATCCTTTTTGTGGACAGGTAAGATTTGACATTGTGAAAAGGTTCAAGAGCAGGTTGTCTAACGCTTAAAGGTGCACTACGTAACTTGTCCAGTGGGGATCAGCTACCATGGAGATGTTGATGCTTAATGCTTGGCTGGAATGTTTCATACTATTGTAGTTATTATAGTTATTTTACATGCAGTCACTAAATTATAGATGTTTTTATTGTTCAAGAATACCGTATTTTCCGCACAATAGGGCGCGCTCTTAAGACTCCAACCAAATCAAAAGGACTGCGCGCCCCACAGTCCAGAGCGTCCTATCCACTCGGGTGTCCCAGCACGACTTCAATAAACGACAACTGAGGAACAAACTGAAAAAGCGAGCGCAATGTGCCACTTCTAGCCACAATTGAGTCACTGCGAACACACCAACAATCCAGCGGTCCCAGACAGCACCCTCCCTACGCGCCACAATTGAACAAAGCCGAGAGTCACTGTGAACGCGCCAAACAAAGTCCAACTGACCCATCCAACTGTTGTGTTTTTTTTTAAAGTCCGGTGCGGTTTATTTGTGAAAAAAGTTTGAAAATATACCATTCTATGACAGTTCTCTTTATAATCCAGAGCGCCTAATAGTGTGGAAAATACGGTATCTTTTAAATCTGCACTGTGAGTGGGGTAACCTCTACACAGAAGTGACCTGTAACTTGGCCTGGCAAGATACCTGCTCGTCTCCATGGTGATTAAATTAAATGTCATACTAAGGAATACTGCAGGTAAAGGAATCAAATCTCTGTGAAACCAATCTTTAAATGCTCGAATTTGGATTGTAATAATGAAATTTCAGTTTAACCATTTAGACTTCATTTGGTTGTCTCCATGGAGATGCTATTACGGTGCCTGGAAAGTTCCACAGTATGACATTTAACTTATTAATCATGCATTTGTTCTATTACATTTGTTTTTATTGTTCAAAAAATAAATAAATAGTAATATTGTGAAATTGCTTACCACTCCCCAAATGTGACCTGTGACTTTTACCTGTTTGAGATGCAAAATAACTTTTTTCACGTTGTATCTTTTGCACATATACAAGCACAATTTGGGTTTTGGAACATCCATTACACAATAGAAATCTTACTGATTTATTGGAGGCAGTCACAGACCAGGAACTATAAAAAGCCAGCTATTGCTCATCCCCCCGCCCGTCCTGAGAAAGCACAGGCTCTGCCCTCCAAATGTGACGTAGGCTCTGAGTGAGTGAGCCGCCCTTCCTCCGCCCATCTCAGGGAGGGAGGGGGAGACAGGTGTGCACCCTGATAGTGGTAGGAATAAACTTTTATTCATCATGGCGATTCAGTGCGTTCAGCCACATGTGTTGGACCCGGAATCGGACAACGACTTTGAGGTGCACGAAGCGCAAGCACCGCGTCTGCATCAGCTGAACATTACTGATTGGTAAAGTATTAATAAACTCTAGTAGATAAACTATATATATAAACGGCGATATTATATCGTGTACACTGCAGCGTAGAACAATTAGCTTATGCTGATGCGAAGGTGTGAAGCGCTTTCTGCTACGTCAAACATGTCGTAGGTGTAGCTGGCAGCATCATCGTTGTAGCAGGTTTTAGTTCATTGTCACGTGGGAGGGTGGCAGAAATACGCTGCACTTTGTTAAAAATAACGCCAAATTAATCTAAAAAACACTTTGGCGACATATACAAGGCCCACACATTTCTCTTAGAAAGTAGAAAGCTCTGAAAAGTTGATTTGGCATGAGATGGGCCCTTTAATGCCATAGTGTGGGACAGTCTAAACCAATAACATCTCCATGGAGACAAGAAAGTGGTGAACCCTCTTCCAAAGTAGTTACATGATGCGCAGTTAAAATGCAGTTATTCTAAACAATGTATTTTGAAATCATAACTACATGTGCAGCCATGTCTAAAATTCCAAGCACACTCCATTACTCTTTCTGGCCACCACAGCTAGAGTTGTTTATCACAGGTGCTTACAGTAAAAAACACACAAAAAAAGAAAAAGAACTCAATTCTTTTGTTTGGGTTTGCAAGCGAAAAAGGGCAACTCTGTCTGCCTGGCCACTCTAAAAGGAAAAGCCAATTGCACGTCTGTTGTTCTGAGTGTTTCAAGGTGTTTATTACAGCAGTCTCCGTGACTTTACTTTGAGCTTAGAGGGGCTTTTAGCTGCCCAAAATAAGCCTATATAGTGGACAAGAGCTGGCTAAAAATATTAGGATCCCTCTTCGCCGAAATCCTCTAAATATTAGGATTGTCAGCAAGCACTTGTGGTGAGGACTTTACACGAAGGGCAGAGGAAAGTGAAGATGAGAAAGTAGAAATATCATCAGGACGAAGATGGGGAGACTCAAGCTAAAGATAGGAACAAGTTTTTTTGTTTTTGAAAATATTTTTACCAAACAAAAGTAACATAAAGTAACATACAAATAAAAAAGAATGACAACACAATAAGTGAAAGTCCAAAAGATTGATTGATTTCCTTAGAAAGCTCCGGAGTATGGCATTACAGAGCCAGTATTACACTATTTTCTGGTCTATGTTATAATGTTGTTACCTAATCAAAAATAAACATATCTGGAGTTGTGTTTTGTTTCATTCACACATGTTTAACACACAAACCCTGAATATTTCTCTCTTCTCTCAAGCGGAAAACACTCCGTTCCACCTTGCGATGTCATGTGGTAAAACAGGAAGTGCCCTACTGTGTTCTTAAACTCCATATAACTTCAGGAGAATCATTTGGATACTTTCAACTCAGTGAATGGAAGTATATATGGAAAGGTAGCTATTAACTTAAACTACCACTTCATGACATGACAAGGGGGAACAGAGCATTTTGAGCTTTGGAGCTTTAAACAGACTAATACTAAAGGATTACTCAAACATGTGTGAAAAAAAACAAAACACACAACTCATAATAAGCCTATATAGTGGACAAGAGCTGGCTAAAAATATTAGGATCCTTCTTGGCCGAAATCCTCTAAATATTAGGATTGTCAGCGAGCACTTGTGGAGAGGGCTTTACACGGAAGGCAGGGGAAAGTGAAGATGAGAAAGTAGACACGCCGAGCCAGTACTTCCTGATGCCTTCTCTCATACCTGTTAGCTGGACGACGGTTGCTATGGAAACTGCGGGACTCATTTTGAGACGAGGTGCGATGGGACAGATCAGAGAGGCCAGGGAGGTCCAAGGACAGGTGCAGCGGTGATAAAAATGTGGATTTGTTAAAAGATGGACTGAACCACAAATCCGAGGGTTGAAGCCGTCATATAGAAAGGGGACAGAAACGTTAAATTACGCTTTTTAAAGGTGCATTAGGTGACTTTTTGGCTGCTTGTTTCTATGGATATCTCACTGCTATGCCCAGGGTATCCACGGGGTCTTAAAAGTCTTGAAAAGATCTTAAATTTCATGTTCCTAAATTAAATTAAAAAGTCTTAAATTATGTTGTCCGTGTCTTATTTTTTTCACAGAGGTCTTAAATTTCATTAGCCTATTTTTATTTTTATTTTTATTTTTTGGGGCTGCAGTGCAATGCTAAACAGAGGATAAAAAGAAAACAAAACATGAAATCATGTAATGTGAATGAACGTCTAATTAAAAGTATTTTTTGTTATCTAAAGCAGTGAGCAGTCGTCATTATTGGAATCGGATCTAGTGTTTTTCACCCCCAAAGACGCCAGATCCAGTGTTGGTCTTAATTTTCATTCAAGTGGTCTTAAAAAGGTCTTTAAAAAGTCTTAAATTTGGGGTAGTCAAACCTGGGGATACCCTGTATGCCTGAAATGTACCACACTTAAACACACACACATTAAACAACTCTACTTTACGTTTATTTAGTTACAGGTGATTTTACTGGTCAAAAATTGCTTGAAAAAGCAGACATCCTGACTGTGAGCGGGGTCGCCTCTCCACAGATCTGAACTGTAACTTGGTCTAGTTTGGTCTCCATGAAGATAAAAAGGTTTAATACCATACTGTGAAACATTCCAGACAAAGCAATAACATCCCCATGGAGAAAAGCATTTGATGGACCCTCCACCAGAAAAGTTACACAATGCACCTTTAAAGTCTGACAAAGCCTCAGACAGAGCCAAGCTTACAAAAATAAAATATAAAAAATTTGGCTGTAAGTTTGACAAGTACTTGGCGGCTTTATTATAGTGTAATACTTCAAAATATCAACAAAAACCTACTCGGATTATTCCCTTATACAGTACATACAGAGCAGCAGGTATTGATACTTTACAGTGACATCACGCTGAGGGTGCTCTACATGTGTGTGTATTGGGGGAATGTACGTCACTTACCATGGACACACAATGCACACATTAGCAAACACAGCTTAATACCTTTAAGATCATCTAAAAACTCCAAACATGCATACAAATTGGATTTAAACGACACATTTTGAGTTGAAACCTGAAAAATAGACTTGTAGTCTCAAATCATTAATATTTCAGCCCGTTTAAGTAGCGCGTGTAGTTCTTGGACATTCAATTAAAGCACACATTAAAAAGAATAGAATTTATTAATATTTAAAACTTTGTATTTAGCAGAGCAGTGGCAGCGTTTTAGTTTGTTTACATCTACAATTGTTTGAGCTTTTGTGTTTAAAGGTGCACAGCATAATTTTTGGAGAGGGGAAATCCTGAATGCATGTCTCCGCAGGGATGTTTTATTCTTTCAGACAGAGTGTTCCACAGTATGCCTTTAAACATTTTTTATATCGTGTGTATTTCATTAAGAGTGTTACTGCCTCAAAAAGCAATATTATAATGTTGTTACCTCCAGCTAAACCTGGAACAGTCCTGAAGATGTGAGCCCGACCTCCACTTTGACTCTGTTTAAATCCAGACTCAAAACAGTTCGGTTTAACTATGCAAAGATTTTTATTCCACACTCTTCGTTCTTATTTTTAATGTAAATTTTATGATGATTGTTATGCTTTGATTAGTTTGTAGGGGTGTAACGATAACTAAAATATCGTGATATCGTATCGTCAAAAGTCTGTCAATAATATCATGGGCCATCACAATATATCGAATCTCAAGTTTCTTTGCGTAAATTCATTGTTACAGTGCAGCAATAGCTAAAAAAACAGAGGGGACTACATCGACCATGATCCTTTGCTCCGTTTTGGTGCAAAGTACATGAAGAAATAACAGTTCTAAGCACTTTTACATCTTCGTTCTTTGGATTAAGTCTTGTCGATGCATTTTAAGATGAAAAAGTAGCATATTCAAAGTTTTGTTAATCTTCACAAAATATCGCAATAAATATCGTACCATGAGATTTGGATATCGTTACATCCCTGTTAGTTTGTATAGTGATTTTAATGTCTTTCTTATTCAGTAAAGCATTTAAATTACTTTGTACGTATTGTGCTATACAACTAAACTTCTCTCGCCCTGCCTTCCTTTGGTTTTCTGATTTAAATTGTTGGATGTGTGTTTCAGTTTGGCTCCGATATCTGTTTGACGACCAGTACTTCAAATGCACCCACAATCAAGGCTTCCACTCTGGGACCTGGGACCACACTACTTAGCAACAACTCTAGTAAACAGGTCAGTTATGGACAGTGTTGAGAAGGTTACTTTTAAAATGTATTCCCCAGCAGATTACATATTACAGATTACATATTACATACCCTAAAATGTAGTTTGTAACGTAATCTATTAAATTACTTAAAGTGAGTAACGTAATCTGAATACTTTGGATTACTTGATATTGTCATGCTTTTTAGGTGTTATATTGTGTTTTAGTTTTAGTCCTAGTTTAGTTTTTAGTCCTGGTTTTAGTTTTTAGTTTTAGTCCTGGTTTAGTCCTGGTTTTAGTCCTACCTGGTTTAGTCCTGGTTTTAGTCCTGGTTTTAGTCCTGGTTTTAGTCCTGGTTTTAGTCCTGGTTTTAGTCCTGGTTTTAGTCCTAGTTTAGTCCTGGTTTAGTCCTCCTGGTTTAGTCCTGGTTTTTAGTCCTGGTTTGTTTGTTTTAGTTTGGTTTTAGTCCTAGTTTCCTTGTTTTAGTCCTGTTTTATTTTAGTCCTGGTTTAGTCCTGTTTTAGTTTATTGTCCTTTTTGTTTTCAATATCTGGTTTTATTGACCAAACCCCTGTTTGTCCTGGTTTTATTTCCTGTCCGGTTTTCCAGGGTTTTAGTCCTTTTATTGGGGGTTTAGTCCTGGCGGTTTAGTTTCCTAGTTTTAGTCCTGGTTTTAGTCCTGGTTTTAGTCCTGGTTTTAGTCCTGGTTTAGTCCCCTGGTTTTAGTCCTGGTTTTAGTCCTGGTTTAGCCCAAAATGTGAAAACAGGAAAATACCGCTGTGTAATCCATTTATTTCAACAAAGTAACTGTAATCCAATTACCACTCACTGAAACGGCAACTGTAACCGAATACAGTTACTCATAATTTGTACTCTGATTACGTAACGCCGGTACATGTAATCTGTTACTCCCCAACACTGGATATGGATTACAACAACACAAATATTCAAGTGTTATGTGATTGTTAAAGGTGCACCATGTAACTTTTACACCACCGACTTGTGTTCTCACAGTTACGTAGTGCACCTTTAAAATGCACTGATTGTAGATTTTGAAATGCTTGCAATCTTAGATCGTTTACAAAGGTCATGTTTTCACTAAAATGATGTAACTTCATATGCAAATTTGTATTACTCAAGGAATTCTCCGTCTGACATGAGTAATGCGCGGAGCTTGGCCTGGGAGGTGCGCACGAGCAGTAGAAAATGTAGCGCAATTTATCTTTATCGGTCCGTTTGTGCCCACAGCTGACAGATAAGGCGATCGGTGTTGGCGAGGGCAGCTCCGCCAAGTCCGCTAAGGTTGCCAGCATTCAGCAAAAGACCAGTACCATCACCAACTGCTTAAGGCACGTGGACATGTTCAAACCGCCGGATGCCCAACAACGAAGGACCTCACTGGATTCGGGCCAAAGTCAGCCGCCCGCCTCCATCTCGCCAGGCTCACTTTTGGCCCAGAGCGGGTACAAAAACACAGGTAAAAAATCCTCTTTAGGAGGAGATGCCAAGATGCACGCCAGTCTTCTCAATGAACTCAACTCGGTGCTGAGTAAAACTGGACGCAGCGCAAAGAACAGTGAGTGACTGTGATCGAGGGGTGAAGGAAGAAGGAGGAAGAAAGAGTGGCCATTTTGAATATTGGGAACATATTAAAATGCATATGACAGGTTTTGATGATTCTCTCATTTTGATTTAATTTGGTGCGATAATATAAATTATAGTTTTAAACAAATCAAAAAGAAAATGTGAAGAAAAGTTGAAAAATATGTTGAAAATTATAAAAAGTAAAGCTCTATTTTAGACAATACCATATTGATATCCAAAAATTCAGCACACAAACAAATTTTTTCAGATACTTTAACATCATTTCAACAAAACAAAAGTATTTTCAAATTCATTTTATTTGTTTTATAATAATTTCTGTGTACATAGAGAACTTTTAAGACCATTGTGTAACATGGTTGCTAGGAAACTCTTAGTGTGATGTCATGATTTCCAACCAGGAAGTAAAATTTTAAACCTAAAAAAGTCCAAAATGGGAAATTAATTTTACAATTTTTAGCCAGCTCTTAAATGACCTTTAGTAAAACGACTAGTCAAACCTGTCATAGGCACTTTAAAGATTGATATGGAGATAGGAGACAGGGTCGGAGCTTCGGAGCGGCGTTCATATGAAATCCTGGAGGGCGAGGAGAGTGTGGGAAACAAGAGTGAGAGACGCCCAAGGTCACGCAGGCCTCAGCTGGACATGGCGCTTACCAAAGCACTACAAAAGCACCTGATTTATACAGAGCTCAGAGAATGATACAGAAATAGTGCTGTCTTTGCTTAGCTCAGATCTTTCTGGAAATAAACCTGCTTATTTTAGCTGGACTTTCTATTCTCTTATACAGTAAAGCAACGACTGCTTATTTCATATGCTGTTCATTTGTAAAATGGTTGAAATCTGCAAAGAAATGTTGTTGTGTACATTGTATTTTATGTAAATAAATGACAGATGATATATATTTTATTACAATATGTATGTGTATTTTATTTTTTAGCTGAACTACCATCCTAGACCTGCTTTTACTGTCCTGCTAACATTAGATATTCAGATATATGAGGCCAATATTTGCTATCAGTCTTAAATGAGATGAGACAACGGCACAAAAAACGTGACTATAAGGTGGAGCTTTCCAGGCAAAGCAACAAAGAAAAGCAGGTGGTGGACCCTCCACCAGGAAGTTACAGGGTGCAGCTTTAACACAACACCTTTGCACTGATGCTGTTTTCCTTATGTTTAGATAAAGTCATGTTGAGTATTTGATGTTGCTTTTTTAAAATTATTTTAGCTCCTGTAGCTCCAGCATATTAGAGCTCAACAGTGAGCGCCCACCCCCCGGGTCTGGAACTAAATTTCCCATTTGTTTTTCTCACAGACTTTACCAAAAAAAAAAAAAAATTATATAAAAGTTAACCTATCAGTGGGAAAACCTTTTTGTTATAATGATAATATACTGCATGATGTTATTATAGATTACTGGTCTGTCCTGCAGTATGACCAAGTGTTGCTAAATGTCTCTCCCCACACTTTACATTTTTTTGATTAGTTATTGTGCTTCTTTTCCATTGATGTGTTTTCTTTCTTATCATTGCGTGTAAAAATTGCTGTTGGAACGTCCTATCCACTTAAATCTACCAAGTATCTAAAGTTCAAACTGACATTAAAGTTGATTTTCTCCATGGATATGTTTTTGCTGTGCCTGGAATTTTCTGCAATATGGCATTAAACTTTTAAGAAATCCATGGAGACAAGCAAATGACACCACAAGGCCAAGTTCAGATCAGGTCAGATCCGCGGAGAGGTGACCCTGCTCACAGTAAGTAAGTAAGTATACAAGTACTTTCTGAGCCATGAAAACAGATGGAACTCAATCAGTGCGAGTCAGATAAGTTTAATGTTGTACTGTGAAACATTCCAGACATAACAACATTGGACCTCATTCATGAAACGTTCTTACAAACAAATTTGTACTTAAGGCCTTATCACAAATATTTTTTCTGAAGTGAAAATGTTCTTCTGGAAGAATAAATCCTACGAACAGTCAGGAGCACTCGTAAGAACAAAAATTCCACTGTTTTAGAATATAATTTCTCTGATAATGCAACAAAAAAAAATCTAATTCCTCCATGATTGTAAGTTATGTATTTTCTTATTTTTTTTACTTTTCTAGTGCCTGTGTCTATCGGGTCTAACAGATTTTGTAAATAAGTGTGGAGATGTTCGTAGCTGGATGTTTGTGAAATCCAGCACAAATGTTACTTAAGGAATTTGGATACATAAGAACACTTTGTGAATCTGAGTCTAATCTCTTAACATGAAAGTTACAAACGTTTTAATGAAAAGATTCATGGATGAGGCCCATTATCTCCATGGAGACAAGGAAGTGGTGGAAAAGTTACACACACAAATTTGACTCTTGTGAGCTTTTAGCCATGTTATAATGTTGTCACTTCCTCTCAAACAGACCTGGAGTTGTGTTTTGTTTCATTCACACATGTTTGAGTAACTCTTTATTATTAGTCTGTCTACATCTGCAAAGCTCAAAACGCTCTGTTCCATCTTGTGATGTCATGAAGTGGTAGTTTTCAAGTTAATACGTACCATTACTTTTACTTCAGTCAAGATTGGCAATTCCAGGACTGAAATGATCCAAATGATTCTAGTGAAGGTGTGTGGAGATTAAAAACACAGTGGAGCACTTCTTATATTACCACATGACATCACAAGGTGAAACAGAGTCTTTTCTACTGAGTGAACTCAGCCTAAATCTGCAGGGTTTGTGTGTTAAACATGTGTAAAATGAAAGAAAACTCAAGCCCAGGTCTGTTTGTGATGAGAAAACCACATTAGAACAGATCAGAAAATGGAGTCATATATATGAGCTCTAATAACAAAACCTCCCTCGTGGCGATCGAAATATACAGACTCAAAGTACACATCTTTAGCGCAGCCCAGAGACCTGTAAAGCCAACGTTTTGGAAGACTTCTCGAAATGATGTGATGAGACAGAACTACAGCCGTTTACACAGGACCCACTGGAAACCAGACAGTGTCATGAAAACACAAAACAACAGAGTAAAACAGCAGAGGTCTGCAGCCAATCCTCTGTCAGGAAAAGACTTAAAGACTAAAAGAAACATTGGTTTGGAGCAGAGTTCAAAGGAAAACATGAGGCATATGTGTGTATTAGATAGCAATGATTGAAAGTCATTTAAAATTTGTTTCTGAAACTCTATGAACTGTGATGTTATTGAAACATTTTCTAGAAACTTGCACTTTAAACAGGCTTTTTGGACTTAAAACAACTGGATTATTATGGATATTTGTTGGCATGTGGCAGCTAAGAATCCACAATGGCTTCGAACTGTTAATATTTGAATTTTTCGCAAAATCTATGGGAAAAAATTATGGACATTTTGCATTGAATTAATTTTGAAAACTATATCTGTGTAACTAATAAGGCTTGGATATCATTAAGAAGTTGCTGATACGATATATATACCTCGATACATAGGCCACGATACGATACATATCTCAATACAGTGAGCTTTCAATTCAATACGATATATTTCAAATTGATTCGATGTGGTTCAATAAATATAATGGCTAAATTGTGGCTGTGATATTAAAAGTCTTTGTTAAATCACTTCTTGTGCAAAGTGGATATGAAACACAAACATTTTAATCCTCAAAATTGTAAAAATGTCAAATGTGTTGCATAAACGAGTTTCCTTGTTTTGAACAAACAACAAAACTGTAGAACTGTAACAAAATAATTTAGTAAAATACACCACAAAAGACTCTTGGTGACATATCGATACAGAGGCCCACAATATCAATACTGTATTATCACATTAAACTAAATGATATATCGATATTTCAATATTCACTTTTTGTGGGACTGATCCAACATTTGTATCTTAGCACCGCTCCAGCTCATTGCAGCTCATTGTAGCTCTATTTATTTCTCAAACTGCATTCTCTTTGTATGCACGGGCTTGATTTATTATTTGACCCTTTTTATACCCCCACCCCCCCTTTAAATACACATCTTTATAGATTTGAATGTATTGAAACCTGGCCACATTCAAATCCCATATATTTAAATGTAATTATATCGCCATTCTATTCATGCAATCATCAAATTATTCTTTCTCCTTTTGCGAAATGTAAGAATAAACTTGCCCGTCGCCAGCCTCCTGAATAATGGATTGCGGTGTGAAGAAATGCACACGTCGGCGAATTGTCACACAGGTTCCTCCATGAAAAATTCATATTAACATTTTATTTTCATTACGCCTCATCCAGCCGCCGCTCGTCCTTTTGTTTCCTGTCCTCATATTCTAATGATGAAGCGACCATATTTGGGCATTCATGAGACAGTATTTCCACAGATGACTTTGTTTGTGTTGCTTATGCGCTTTTTAGTATTATATTTTGTATGTGAATGGCCACGATAAATGTCCTCTAACATAATTGGCACTGAATTTTCTTTTCTCTGCTGGTAAAGCTGTACCAACAGTCTAAGGCCATATTTAAAGTGTATTTTTGGGATCTGTATTCTAACATTTGTGAGAAAAACATGCATTGTGAAGTTACCACTGCTGTATCTCTCCCGCTGAGCTGAGTGCAAGCCACTTACGCAATTGAAATACACTTTAAAGGGCTCATATTACGCAATTTTCTGACCTATGTTATAATGTTTGTTTGTTTGTATATATATATATATATATATATATATATATTATTCACACTTGTTTAAAGGAACAGTTTGGACATAGGGCCTTATTTCCTAGTGAGCCAGAGAGTTGGAGACGTGTGGAGACACTTTTTAAAATATTCCATCCAGTCCTTGTATTTGCAGAGGTCACTAGCGCTAGGCTAGTGCATGTCAATGGCCATAGTTAGCCTGCCACTAAAAACAATCTTACCCACTCCACAAAACACCCGAAGCAAAACTATTATTACGCCAGACTGTTGATGTAAATGTCTGTGTCGATAGAATAATTTTAGAAGTAAAACCAACCTTGCGTTTGAAGGATTTATGTCTGAACAACAGCAGCAAGTTGTACTTCCTGATAGAAAGCTTGGCAGCGGCGAACCGATATATGAGAAAATAGTACCTCAACTTGTGACGATTCATGTGATGCAAGGTTAGTTTTATTTTAAACATTATTTTATCAACACAGACATTCACATCGACAATCCGGCGTAACAATAGATTTGCTTCGGGTGTTTTGTGTAGTGGGTAAGACTGTTTTTAGTGTGAGGCTAACTATGGCCATTGACATGCACTAGCCTAGCACCAGCGACCTCTGCAAATACAAGGACTGGATGGCATATTTTAAAAAAAGTGTCTCCACACGTCTCCAACACTCTGACTAACTAGGAAATGAGGCCCTATGTCCAAAATTCCGAACTGTCCCTTTAAACCATGTTAGAGTTTCCTCCTCAAAAACATATCCAAATTAGTGTTTTGTTTCATTCACATATTTGAGCAGTTCTTTATTATCAATCTGTGTACATCTCCAAAGCTCAAAATACTCCACCTTGTGATGTCATGTGGTGGTAATTTTAAGGTTAACAGCTACTTTTTAGAATGGCAATTCCAGGGCCGAAATCATCCAAATGATTCTAGTGTAGGTGTATGCAGTTTAAAAACACAGTGGAGCACATATTGTATTACAGTATGACACCACAATTTTGGACAGTGTTAAGAGAGTTGAGTGTTTTCTGTCTGAGAGAAGAACTCAGCCTAGATATGCAGAGTTTGTGTGTTTAAATGCATGTGAATGAAACAAAACACAACTCCAGGTATGTTTGTGATGAGGAAACAACATTACTAGATTATTTTTACATTATTATAGATCAGAAAATAACACAGTATGGGTTCTTTAAATCATTCTAATCCTGTCCATAATATACCGTATTTTCCGGGCGATTAGGCGCGGTCTTAAGCCTCCAAAAACGACTGCGCGCCTTATAATCCGGAGCGCCTTTTATATGAATTTACGCGAGTGTTCCAGTACAACTTCAGTAAACGACAAAGCCGCACCACTTGCAGCATTACGGCTACCGTAGTCAGGAGCATCGCGGAGTAATACGTACTGTGATTCCTCATTTTTCCTGTGGACGAGGAAAAGATGAGCGACTGGCTGCGAGAAGTTTACGTTAAGAGACCAGATGGCTTTTTCCACACATCTCCGTCCCTATTGATCTGCGACTCCAGCGCAGTAACAGATTGTTGTCCAGACGCAGCCGTGATTCATTTTCGAATTATTTTACCAACAATGGCCAATACAGAGAATGTAACACACGAAGATCAGAGCAAGTACCAGTGTGCGAACATGTGGCTCCAGAGTGAGTCAAAATTGGGGGTGTGTACGTCTGTTCAGGACCTGCACGCACAGAGACGACCCGGTGTTCCCCGTGATCATGTACCAACCAGCATTTGTTATTTTAGGCTTTAATTAACCAAATAATTTTATGGCAATAGCCTATTCAATTGATACAACTTCAAAAAGTCCCTGCTTTTAGCCTAGTGTGAGAAATACAGTCGGACTAGATCCAAACCAGAGTCCTGAACCAGCGGGGGCAGCTCCGGTTCAGGCCGGGCTCAGAGGAGCTGGAGCGGGGAGCCTCGACCTGAGGAAGCGCTTTCCCCGGGAAGAACCAAATGCGCGGAGGACGGACGCTCAGAACAACATATAACAAACCAAACTGGACTCACGCTTCTGTCCGGATGCTGCACCACCTCGGAACCAGCCGCGGTTCTTGAGCGCAGAGAACCAGAGCAGCGCGCCCGGACCTGTAGTCCACAGCGCATTGTTGCTTTTCCCGCACGGAAACAGCGCACATGACGGAATGTACCCGCTCTTACCCAGTCCACTGCGCACTGGTCTTGCTCGCTACCGTTTGGAACCAGCACATGGAGGACAGAACCTCCGGACCATCTGACCAACGCGCTTGTAGGACGACAGAAGACCAAGGACCAGACCCCAGCCCCGTCCTGAGGAGCTGCGCGCTACTGTGAGCGCTGTTGGCTGCTGCTGTTACCCGAACTCTGGGCTGATGCGGTGAGTTTGTACAAAGTTCTACATGTTGCTGTTTTATGAGTTCATGGTGATAATTTGAGATGAGGACGGCCCGTGGTTTTAACAGGAACATCGGTGTTGATAACTGGAGTATCGCTGTTTTCCCGGGAAACAGAGACACGTCAATTGAACCAGTTTTGGTTCGTTTGCCGGTGTGAACGCGGACCACACTGGAGTGTATTTGCTACATAATAACAATTTTATTGCCTGGTGCGGACCAACTCGATCTAGCGGTGTGAAAACGCCCTAATGTGTTATTTTTAGTTATAACCGAACAATTATGAGTTATTGTGAATACGCTGACAATTTATCGGTCTCAGACAGTTTTTTGTTTTTTACGTGTTACAAATGAACAAAGTTGAGAGTTAACGTAACGAGTAAACGCGTTAAATAAAGTTTGACTGATTTACCTAACTGTTGTGTTTCGTTTAAGGCGCCTTATAATTCGGTGCGGTTTATATGTGAAAAAAAGTTCGGGAAAGCGCCTAATCACCCGGAAAATACGGTATATTGTATTTTCAAAGGTAACACATTTATATAACCAAGTAAGTGTCACAATCCAAACAGATGAGTTAAACAGAACAAAAACACATAATCTAGACATTCAGTACCCAGTATCCAGTCCTAACTTTCCTCTTTCTCATGGACCAATTATTCAACAATAACCAAGAGAGCTATACACCGCACTATCTTTCTGCTTAAGTGACTTTATTATCACTATTATCCCCTGGTCTGTCCTTTCCCACTGTCTTTGAACGCCTCACTTGAGCACCGTCTCCTCTCCCCTTTGTCTTCCCTCATCACTTTTATATCCTGGAGCACCTAAACGCACCGTGCATAACATTCTGCAGCACCCCTGGGTTCAAAGAAACTCCTATCATCTCGACTTGTCTTTCAGGTGGTAATTAGCAGCCATTGTTGTTGTTCGGCTAATCAGAAATCTCAGCAGCCATCAGGAAAGACGGAAAAAAAGAAGAAGAAATTGTGGCTTTGTGTGCGATATGTATTATGATAGAGTCACCACCTTATCACAGACAGAATGGAGAGATCGGATCTTTTTCAGTCATTTGCATATATAATAGCAATTATCAGATGGTATTGTTCTTTTGGTTAATTGTGCTTTCAGATGTGTTTTGAAAAATTGCAGAACAGAAGATTGTAGTTCAAACGGTTAAAATAGGTAGAATGTGGCATCATGCTGGAGGTGGGGGTTTTAAATAATCCATTTATCATTTGTTCATTTGTTCTTCAAAATAAAACCAAAACTAAGAAAGTGAAAAAACAACAATTTTCCTCATTATTTATCTCCAAATTTTTCAAATTTGTTTTCGATTTTGTGTTGAATGAATAATGGATAAAGCGGATAACGGGCGTTTCCCATTTCTGTGACTTAAACTGTGATTCTGGACTTTTGCTCCACAGGACTAAACCAGGACTGAACTAAGACTGAGTGTTGGGGCGGGCCCGTAAGTGTGCCCGCCAAGACCTTGGTGTGATCAGGACTTAGGCCAGGACTGAGACTGGGACCAGACTGGGCCTAGAGCGGGACTGAGACCATGACTGAGACCCTGACTGAGACCAGGACCAGACCGGGACTGAGACAGGGACCAGAGTGGGCCCAGACCGGGGTCAGACCGAGACTGAGACTGGGACTAGACTGGGCCTAGACTGGGCCTAGACCAGGACTGAAACCAGGACCGAGACCGGGACCAGGCCAGGACTGAGGCTGGTTTAGTCCTAGTTCAGTCCAGTCCTTATGTGGTGCAAAAGTCCAGCATCACAGTTTAAGTCACGGATTCATTTAAACACAAAACTGAAAACTTCATTTTGGTTTTGGAGACAAATAATGAAGAAAATGGTTGTTTTTCGTTTTCTTATTTTTGTTTTTATTTTGAAAAACGAATGAACAAATGATACATGGATTCTTAATGCAGGTGTATGGCAGAATGTTCAGTAGTTACCATGGTGACAGAATGCATAGAAAAGACTGACAAAAACATTTCATTTATGTGTGAGAGACTTATTTAGGCAGACAAATCATCTCAACAGATGTAGCTTCTTTTAAGTGAGTTCTTTCTGGTCAGACTGAGTTAGAACAAAGCTCAGATAAAAGTCTACCTTGAGTACCAGAGCTCTAGACAGAGCAGTGCCCAAAGTTAGCGCCACACCTCCAGGGAATGTTGATGACAGTACAACGATGAAGCAATCTGGTAGCATTCAGATTCATCAAAATAAGTTTTGAAAGACTTGAGTTAAAATTTTAGATCATCTGTTTGCCGGTGAACGGTTGAGGCAGTGGTATTTGAATAATTAAAACCAAAAACACATTAAATTTTAAGAGCTAGCTGCTACTGTGACATTTACGGGCCGAGTGTGAGCGCTAAAATGGAAACTAGCATAACAACAGAATGATGATGAGTTTATTCATATTGTTAATAGCTGTTTACTGTCAGTTCCAAATTATGTTTTGTTTGGTTTGAAAAGGTTCTCCATAAAGCTGATCATACTTCTGAAATGTACTAGTATATATGAATATTTCCATTGCCTTTGTTGCTGTTGATACTGGAGCCGTGATGCTAATTGTAGGCACTGCTCTGTCTGAGGCTTGTTAGGGTAGACTGCACCCTGAAGTGACAAAATCCAATTTTTTGGCCCCTATGTGACCTGTATCTGATCTTTTACTGACAGTCTGAATGACACAGATCAGATTTTTTCAAATTGCGACTCAGGCCACTTGGATATGTGATCCTGAAACTGATACATATCTGATCTTTTGACATGCGACTTCAGTCTGAACAGCCAAGGTGCATTCATCCAACCTACACATTATCAAGAGATCAACAATCTCTTGGCTACGTCTCCGCATCCACACGTTCCTTTCAACGGACGTCGCTGCCACTGCCCCACAAAACACCACGGCCAAAAACCTCGTCCTTCTCCTTCTCAATCTCCTCCTTAAAACAAGTAAGTTGTTCATGTTCTGGCTCTAGTACGAGAGGAACTTTAAAATCTCCAGGTGCTCAATGCTCGCGTCCATGTTTGGACAACTTCTGTAAACACAGAGCACGCTCGCTGTGTGTGTCCTCCAGTGCCCATGCGGGACACTTTTGGGCCGTTTTAATGTTCACACTGGAGATCACATACAAGTCATATTTAATAGGCGAGTTTCATTTTTGACAAAAGCGCGCGTTGCATACTGGGAATTATTTTGGTCGGCGGCAAAAAACACAAATTCAACATGACGGACGGAGCGAGAAAGCACGTAAAGGGTATTGATCTCGGTTATTTATCCACTCTAACGGCAGAGGACCCAAGACGATTTGACCAGAAATTGGTCATAAGCATCGATGGACGCCAAATCACCCTTTTCAACCCCTACAAAGCCTGGACCAAACCAAATTTCTGGTCAGAATCGCCAACTACCTGGACAAATATTCACTTGGGCGATATCCACAATGACTTGGTGGAAACTCCTGGGCCATTCACAGCAGAAAAGATGAAAACCTCCAAGAGTCTCGATGTGTTGTTGAACTTGTTGGAGTCCACAGTTTGCTAGGATCTTCTACATTTGTTCTGCGGATGTTTGAAAGCCATTTAATTCACCGTTAGTGGTTCTTTTCACTCAGAATACGAAAAAGACATTTTCCTTCTTCCGTGCTTCTATTTGTGCATCTGATAATGCAGCAGGAATTTACCATTATCAGGGATAAATACGCGAGGTTACACACTGTGTTTGACCACTATCCTGTTTCTTGCCTCCGACCAAAATATTTCCCAGCATGCAACGCAGGCTTTTAATAACAATGACATCAGCTGAAACTCACCTATTGGAAATGTGAACGACCTCGCAAAAACATTGGATTTCACAAAAAAATCTGAATTGAGCATTAAGCCCTGCAGTTTGAACGTAGCCCTAGACTGTGATCTGAGCTTTATTTTAACACAATCTGACCTGAAAGCTTTGACTTTGCTGGAACTACAACCAGTCTCTCACTAATAACATTACAGTTACAAGCTACAGTAACTTGCTTTTGCCAACAGTTTTTCATTTAGTTACTCTCACCTTTTTCATATTGATCATAAACTCCTGAAAATGTGTTGTTTAAATCAGCCAGTACAGGGCCGCACAAAAAGAATGAATTACACTATTACTGTTTTATTTGTTATCTGAGTCTGAACAATGTTTTATTTTGAAAAATGACCGAATTCTCTCCATTATATCCATCTTGACTCACTCTTGATACATGCCATGATGCTTGTCTCGGTCACGTGATACATTAACATTAATATTAAACCCACAAGCTGCAAAATGAGTAAAAAACAGACGTCTTTGGAAACATTTATTATTATATTTACAAAATGCCACAGTTTTAGTGTTATTCGTATGATTTTATTTTGTCGTATTTATCCTCCACACCTTAAATCCCGGTCCGTGAAAATATTGTCTGACATTGAACCGATCCGTGGTGCAAAAAAGTTTGGGGAGCACTGTTCTAAATACATTTTTCTTGAGTTTTCAGACAGTCTAGACACTTTTTAGCTGTGTTTGCTAATGTGTGCATTGTGTCTCCATGGTAACTCGTGGACATTCCACCAGTACACATTCATGTAGAACACCCCCAGCGTGACGACTAGGGGTGTAACGATATCCAAGTCTCACGATACGATATCGTCACAGTATGAACCTCATGGTACGATATTTATTGTGATATTTTGTGGATTCTATACTCTACTTTTTCCTCTTAAAATGCCTTGACAAGATTTAATCCAAAGAACTAAGACTTAAAAGTGCTTACAATTGTTATTTCTTCTTGTAGTCTATTCTGAAAAGGAGCAAAGGATCATGGTCTATGTAGTTCCCTCTGTCTTTTTTAGCAATTGCTGCACCATAACTCTTAATTTAAGCAAAGAGACTTGTAATTCGATATATTGTGATGGTCCACGATATTATTGTCAGAACTTTGACGATACGATATCACGATTTCTGTTATTGTTCCATCCCTAGTGACAACATGAGAATTTGTGAAGAAGTTGTTGGCTGTTTTCTGAAGGTAATTTGGCTGCAGATCAGTGGATTTCCTGGATTACCACTGGATGACATCATTGAGTGGGAGCAAGCAAGGATTATTCAAACAAGCAACTAAGAAATTAACGCAAATCCAGATTACGCTTTAAATGAAAAAATAATAATAATAATATGAACGTTATATTATGCCAAACTATGTTAAACTCCAAGCGTACATAACCTTTTTTAGGAGTAGAAGAACCTGAATGAATTTTCACGTAATCTGTTTCTACCTCGCCAAAATATAACCAAAGTTGTGTTTTGTTTCATTCACACATGTTTGAGTAACCCTTTATAATTAGTCTGTCTACATCTCCAAAACTCAAAATGCTCTGTTTCTACGTTGTGATGTCATGCAGCAGTAATTTTCGAGTTAATGCAGTCCCTACTTTTTATGTTTATTACCTTTTACACTTGCTTAAAATCCCCAAATCAGTTCTTTATAAATGTTATTAAAAGTCATAAAAACTGACTTTGTAACTGGACTGGTTTAAACCTTCCAGCCGATTCACCGTCCATCTCCTGACAGCGTTTTCCAGACATCAATCCGCAGATATTTTGAATTTTATGGAAACCTCAACTGACAAGCACAGCGATTTGTTGTCCTCCACCCGCCACACACACCAGACATTTTGCACCACTGGTTTGAAATATGTGCTTTAACTTAAGGGCATCCAAAACACCAGCCAAGGACGGGAGCCCAAGTTTCGAAGGACAGCCCCTGCCACTTTAAAGCAAACTTGACGCAGACTGTGGTCCCACTCCGGCGTTCATTTTCCGTACTGAGCTGATAACCTCATTTAGTCTAAACAACTGGGAGATGAAGGTGACTGTGGATGGACTGGCATTCCAGATGAGACCGGGATAAATAAATAATGCACGCGGAATAAGGCTACAAATTATTCTGGAGTTAGCCAATTGGAATCAATGCCGCGTGATCCATAGTGGTGTCCTTGGGGTGGGGTGGTTGGTCGGGAGGGCTCGGGGGCAAACTGCTGACAGATGGGTTAGGTTGAGTTTTTTGTACTGGCTGAATGGGCGGTCACTCTAGGGACCAGGCCACTGTCTTTAACAGGCGAGTCAAGGTCCCGTGTTACAGAAAAACAATACAGGAAGTGTGGATGTAGAGGACACGTCAGGCTGAAGTATTCCTACAGAAATTGCTAGCTGCTTAGTTTTTGGTTCGGTGTTCGGTCTTTTTGATCTATGTTTTGTTTCCTGACCAAAAACATACCTGGAGTTTTGTTTGGTTTCATTCACACGTTTAACATTGCATATTTTGTTCTTCTCTCAAACACCTTGTGATGTCATGTGGTAATACAGGAAGTGCTCCACTGTGTTTTTAAACTCCATACACCTTCGCTAGAATTATTTGGATGATTTCAGCCCTGGAGCTGTCTATCTCTACTGAGTAAAAGTTAAAAGGTAGCTGTTTTGCAACATTAAAACTACCACTTCATGACATCACAAGGTGGAACAGAGCATTGTGAGCTTTGGAGTAATAATATAGTACCTTTAAGTCAACTATATGGATTAAGGCTGGGCATCATTAAGAAGGTGCTGATACAATACATAGCTGGATACATGGGCCACAATACTATACAGTGAGGTTTCGATTCGATACAATATATTTCAAATCGATTCGATATGGTTCAATAAAAAAATAAAGGCTAAATCATGGCTGTGATACAAAAAATCTTTGTTTAACCATGTCTTGTGCAAAGTGAATATGAAACACACCCATTTTAATCCTCAAAACAGTGAAAATGTCAAGTGTGTTGCATAAACTTCCTCCTTTCTCCAAACAAACAACAAAACTGTAGCGCTGTAACAAAATAATTTAGTAAAATATACCAAAAAAATTCTCTTGGGGATATATCGATACAGCAGCCCATGATATCGATACTGTATCAGTACATTAAACAATGCGATACATCAATATTTTTGCATACCCCTAATATGGATATACTGTATCTTTACTTTTACACCATACAACTTATTTTTATTTTCATTAGTCCATTTTAACCAGTAAGTTTTCCAGATTTTAGAGGGATATGTGAACGCAACATTTGCACTTAAAAATAGAGTCAAAGTTAGCAGAAAAATGAGAGAACGTCTTCTTCAAAAGTAAACATCTGTTTCTGTTTGAGGTGAAGGTTTCATTCACATGTTTAACACACAAACCCTGCGTATTTAGGCAGAGTTCTTCTCTCAAACTGAAAACACTCTGCTCCACCCTGTGATGTCATGTGATATTACAGGAAGTGCTCCACTGTGTTTTTAAACTCCATACACTTTCACTAGAATCAGTTGGATGATTTCAGACCTGAAATTGCCAATCTCTTCTAAACAAAAAAGTAAAAGGTAGAGGTTAACTTTCAAACTACCTCTTCATGACATCACAAGGTGGAACAGAACATTTTGAGCTGTGAAGATGTAGACAGAAGAATAATGCACTCAATCAATTACTCAAACGTGTGAATGAAACAAAACACGACTCCAGGTATGTTTTTTGAGGAGGTAACAACATTCTAAAATGACTTAAAGCTCACAAGAATCCATTTTGCCGAATATAGGACATTTAACAGTGATCTAAACTCTTCCTTTTTTTCATAGCAACCAGCAAATACCACTAAAGATGCAGCAATCAGCAAAGTCCAAGTTACTTCTCAGTTACTATATGAACCTGTACAAGTTTTATCTGCTTTTTGTGTTGTGGTTGCTCCTTTAAAACTTTCCAGGGACTAGCAAAAGTACAGCATCCAGGACTTGTGTACAGTGAGGTCAGCCCAGGCTTCCTCTCATCCCAGCTCTGGAGTGGACCGCTAAATTAAAATGACCGCTGCTGTGCTCTTCGCTCCTTCCCCCTCCCGCCTCTTCCCCCTCACGCTGTTTTCCGAAAGGTGATGACCCCCCCCATATCCGACCTCATATACACAACCTGCATTCAACCGCCGGCCCTTTCTACTATCACTTCCCCCGTTCACGAAACTTCCTATTTAGTCTTATATAAGAAACATACTCTGGAGGTTTAGTTTCTTCAAAAAGTGCAAGATATAAGTTTAAAGTACATTTTAAACTGCAGTGTTGTGACTTTTGAAGCCGAGGCTGCTATCAGAAATATTGGCCGTTTGATACAGCACCACTTAAGTTTTACCTCTGACAAAATAACACCCACGGATCCCACATTTGGAGCTACTGTAATAGGCATTCTCGCTATAAACATGACTTGAAGTACATAGTGGTATAGTGGAACTTTACTGACTATTGATACTTTGCAGTGATGTTGCGCTGGGGGTGTTCTGCATGGAAGTCTATTGGCGGAATGGTCAGCAGTTACCATGGTGACACAATAGCCAAAAAAAAAAAAAAACACATACAAAATGAGATTATACAAAGAATACAAAACAGATTTAAGCAACACATTTTCAGGAGCGTTCATGGTCCTGTTTACGTGTTTTTTTGTTTGTTTGTTGTTTTTGTTTTTATGACTACTAGTACTGTTTTCTAATGTTTACATAGTGGGTGTAATGTTTACTTGGTGGGTGTCATACGATGGGTGCTCTACACTATCATGCTCTTTTAAAATACTATGCAGTTTGTGTGATGCTCTAACATAATGTCGTTGTTATTTTATATGACAATAAAAAAAAAATAATAATAAAAACAGCGTAAAAGAGCTTCTAACAGAGCAGTGCTTCCAGTTAGAATCACACCCCCAGAGAATGTTAATGACATCCACTCCAAAGTATCAATAACGATGAATTTGTCATGATTTTAGTTCACTGGGCTCAACTTGATTTAGGCTTGTAAGACATAAATAATAAATAAATTGTTGTAGTAATTAAAAATAAATAAAAAAATTAACTCCTGTAAATGTATAGCTAGATTTTTGATTGACAAATATTACCAAAATAACTTTATACACATTTCCTGAGAACAGTGTTAATTGAACTTCACACACAGGTGTTAATAGCACTTTTATATTTACCTTACACTTCTTTATCACTCAGTTTTGGCTGTCAACTTTTTATTAAAACTTTATTGTATTGAAATTACTTAAGAGATTGCTACATGACTTCCATGTTCCAGTGTTGAAGGGCTTAAAGGGAGAAAGCACATACAGTAGTTTATATGTACAATGTTTGGGTGTTTCAGTTGATGATGTGGCAGCCAGTTTGTACTCTCCATAGCTGTTGTTTTAAGTTCCTGTCAGAAAAGGAGCAGATGTCTGGTCCGCCACCCGCTTGTCTCCATAGAAATATTGTTGTCTTACCTGGAATGTTCCACAGTATAGCATCAAATTTATTTTACATTTTGGGTTTATTGCTTCGAAACACATTGTGAGCGAGGTGACCACTGCACAGATCTGATATGTGACTTGGCCTGATACAGCATAATGTGGAATCTTCTAGACAAAGGAATAACATCTCCATGGAGACAAGTACGTACGCTCAAGCAGAAAAGTTACATAGTGCATCTTTAAAGGTCCTATATTATGTAAAATTGACTCATGTGAGCTTGCCATGTTAGAATGTTGTTACCTCCTCAAAAACATACTAGTGGAGCTGTTAAGGACCAAAAAAGTGCCCAATTGTTCACTTTTATGGTACAAGCACAAAACTTTGCAAGATTATTAACTTCCCTAGGACCAAGATTTCTGGATATGAAACCAAGCCGAAGTCGACCCTGGAGCTGAGTACTTTGCATGTCTCATGCATGTTGCATGTTGGGAGCTAAATTAGTGCATAAATCGCCTTTTTTGGAAAATTTTGGACTTGCTTTACTCCTTGTAGGTATCTGACTGCTGTAGCCTCGCTTCCAAGCAGCATTTAATTACCATTTTGAAAAATGATATGGCACTTACAGATCTTTAGAGATGGTTCAATGTTTTTTGTTATCAAAAACCCAATAAATATGCCTTTGAAAGATAAAATATTCTATTAACTTGAATTTCAGCCTCAGGGAACCTACACAACCCTTACATTCTCAAGAAAAACAGACACATGACCTCCTTAACACTTTGGAGTTTAGAATGAATAGTTGTTCAATGTTATAAAATTGATAACTAAGCAAATTAGACTATAAGAAATGGATAATACAGTATTTCTTTTATGCCAGCCTCGTTTTCATATAGTCCATTTTGTGACATGCGCAGTTCTCAGCTCCAGTGTTAAATTAGACTTGGTTCCATAGCCAGAAATAATAGTCCTGGGGGTGTTACTAATCTGGCAGAGTTTACCATAAAAGCAAACTATTTTGGTCCTTAACAGCTCCACTATACCTGGATTTGTGTTTTGTTTCATTCACACATTTGAGTAATCCTGAACTATTACTCTGTCTACATCTCCAAAGCTCAAAATGCTCTGTTCCACCTTGTGATGTCACGTAGTGGTAGTTTTATGTTAGCAGCTACCTTTTACATTAAGTTCAGTAGAGATTCCAGGGCTGAAATAATCATAATTCTAGTGAATGTGTATGGAGTTTAAAAACACAGTGCTGCACTTTATGTAATACCACATGACATCACAAGGTGGAACAGAGTGTTTTCATTAGGGAGAAGAACTGACGCAGTGTTTGTGTGTTAAACATGAGTGAATGAAACAAAACACATCTCCAGGTATGTTTGTGATGAGGAAACAACATTATAACATAGATTAGAAAGTAGGGTAATATACTGTATTGCTTTGTAACTCTGTAGTCATTTTTGCACCTAAAAAATCTACCTCCACCTAGTTCCTGTTACATCCTGCACAAATTCGGCCTGGGAAATGCTTTCAATCACAGCGCGCCGAGGTTAGCACCAGCCAAACACAGGTTATCAGAGAGGTGACCGCCCCCATCTGGCAACAGCGAATACTAATAATGAAGAAATATGGAAATGATCCGCCGCTATCTACCTCTATGTTGAACTCCTCCTGCTTTATTAGCTCTGCAGCACTGCTTCCAGCTCATCCAGGGAGGGGGGCAGGAGCTGATGGAGCTTTTAAAGACTCTCCCAGCTGAATTGCAATCACAGAGGCTTTTAATTAGATAAAGCTTGGCTGGTTTGAACATATACTTTACGGCCGTGTCAGGCTAAAAGGCTGCGTGTGCCGTAAATATCATCAGAGACGTTAATAGAATTGAGATTAGGGGAGGCCAGAATGCGCGAATCAGCTCAAAATGGCGGGTGAACCACTTCATACCCTGAGCTATTTATAGGCTTTCAAACAGACGGCTCCATTAATATCAGGCGTACCCTTTGTGGAAATGTAAATCATGGGGGCCAGGGCTCAGTGTGGGTGTGGGACAGTGGCAGTTTGTCAAGAGTCAGTATACTGTACCACTGATGGATGTTGGCGGGGTTTAACTGCGAGGGTTAATTTAGAATAATCAGAGCGGAAATGGAAATTCAAATTACGGAGGGAAATATTGGGAAATTGTGGTAGGAGTTCTGCAGGGATGGATGGGATGAATTTCAGAAGACTTTTTTTTGTTTTATTTGCTTTTGTTGGTTATTTTGGTTTGGTAGAACTTTGTAAAACTCCACTTTTTTTGGCTTTTAAAGTACATATATATTACATGTGAGATTTAATTCACGTTAGAACTCTGCTACCTCCTCAAAAACATACTCATAGCTGTATTTTGTTTCATTCACACATGTTTCTTTCTACATCTCCAAAGCTCAAAATGCTCTGTTCCACCCTGTGATCTCATGTAGTGGTAGTTTTCACGTTAACAGCTACTTTTTAACCTTTTGTGTAGTAGAGTTGGGCAATCCCAGGGCTCCAAATGATAGTGGAGCACTTCCTGTGTCCTGAGTGTTTTCTGTTTGAGAGAAGAGGTCAGTCTTGATTCCTGGTTCTGACTATTCTCTCTACTTGTCTCTCCCCAGTCTTTGCAACTTTTAAAGTACCACAATTTCCTCCGCAAATTATCCTCTTATTCTTAATAAAACTGCTGACCCTGTAGTTTAGATTTGACCTGAAATGTGATTCTCGTATTAGTTTGTCAGTTCACATTTTGTCAGTTCTTCTAAATCTGTGTATTATTCATTTTTCGAGATAAAACCAAAAATAAGAAAATGAAAAACACAAATATTTTCTTCATTATTTGTCTCCAAAACTAAAATGAAAAAAAACAGATAATTAGTTTTTTTCAGTTTTCAGTTTTGTGTTTAAATGAATAATGGTTTCCATTTGGGTGACTTAAACTGTGATGCCTGACTTTTGCGCCACATATGGACTGAACTAGGACTGATCCCAGGACTAAACCAAGACTAAAACAGGTCTAAACCAGAACTGAACTAGGACTAAACCAGGCCCTGGTCTCAGTCCTGGTCTCAGTCCCGGTCTGGGCCCAGTCTCAGTCCTGGTTTCAGTCCTGGTCTCAGTCCCGTTCTGGGCCTGGTCTCAGTCCTGGTCTCAGTCCTGATCACCTGACAGTCTATGCGGGCGCACCTCTGGGCCCATCCTGACACTCAGTCCTGGTTTAGTCCTGGTGTAGTCCTGTTTTAGACCTGTTTTAGACCTGGATTAGTCCTGTTTTAGTCCTGGTTTAGTCCTGGTTGAGTCTGTATGCAGCGCAAAAGTCCGGCATCACAGTTTAAGTAATGAAAATGGGAAACAGCCGGTATCCATTTTTTCCATTATTCATTTAAACACAAAATTGAAAACTGAAAAAACAAATCATTTTGGTTTTGGAAACAAATAATGAAGAAAATTGTTGTTTTTTTCATTTTCTTATTTTGGTTTTATTTGAAAAATGAATGAATGATACATGGATTCTTCTAAAATGTGAACCTTGAACAGAATTTTATTATTAAAACACTATTTGGAAATATTGACAATTGCAATGTTCGTCGTAATCACATTTAGATATTTTAATTTCACATTCTAAAAGATACTGCTCTAACTGATACTGGGATTTAGACTTAAAACCCACATTGATATCTGTCAGTCACACTCTCTCTACTCTCCTCTCTCCTCTCTCCTGTTGTGCCCTTCATGTCCATATTATTGAGTGCTTTTCACATAGAAGAACATAGAGGCTCAGATAGCATTCTCAGTGGACGCCTCTACAAAGGTACAGCCTGCAGATCAATAGACTCCACATTTCAGCACCACACCGGACTCAGCTCCACTGGTCTGTCTCTGAACATACACGGTCACACTTTTAATATTGATACTTTGCAGTGACATCATGCTGAGGGGCGGGGAGGGGCTCTAAATGTATGTGTATAGCAGAATGATCTGTAGTTACCATGGTGACACAATGCATACATTAGCAAATGCTTGACAAAAACTTTTCTGAAAACTCAAAAAATGGATTTAGACACAGCACATTTTCAGGAGACTGTGATCAATACGAGCGTTCACCTGAAAAGCTGTTGCCTAATGCTTGCTTATAGTTCTAATTTTATAAGTGAGAGGTCCATCTAAGGCAGCTCTTTATGGTCAGATTGTGTAAAGAGCAGGTTAAGTCTGACTTGACTAACGGAGCTTCTAACAGAGTAGTTCTTTCAGTCAACGCCACACCCCCATGAGCTGCAGTATCAATACAGTTCTGTGCATTGCTTGTTCACTCCATACTTAATAAAAAAGGATTACTCAAACATGCTTGAATGAATCAAAAACTCCGAGTATGTTTTTATAACTTGGTTTAAAGTTCACGAGTCAGTTTTGCATTATATCAGACCTTTAAGGAGGACGGACAAATGAAACAAAAGACCGTTGATGAGTTTGAGCTCAGAGGAGAGACATTACATGACAGCGTGCTAGAATTACTAAAACGAAAAACATTTAAAACAGATATGGACCTATCAGAAGTGGCACAGATACATTACTGTTGTTACAATAGACTCGATACTCATACTGATTCCAATATCAAAATCATTAAAAAAATTATCATAATAATATAAAATAAAAACTGTTTATTTTAACAAGAGAATGTAATTTTCTACATCAATTATAGGCCTTTCTTTCATATTACCAGTTGTCCAGCTAGCTTTCATAGAGGTCCATGGGCGTATACTAGTCTATACTATAGGGCCCGATCTATGTGGACACTTACCGCAGCTGTCCGCCTAAATCAATCTGATATGGGCCACATGGGCATGTTATACCCATACCCACTTATATATACCCCATATATATGAGTGGACATAGCAAGGACACTACCCTCCGCATGCCAAATAGGAAGTTCGCCAGGAGACTCTTCCGACTCCTTCTGACCCTGGCTCCATTTGGCTTACATTAGGATCTTGTCGCCCCTCTCTCTGTAACCGCTGAAGTGAGTCTCATCATTTTGGTCTTAAGATGTTCATATTAACCTGCTCTACATAATCCTGAATTTTTTTTTTGCTATTTTGTCTATCAAAAAAATCCTATTCATAACATAGAGTCTGGCTCCAGATTCGATCCTGTAACCGTTAACATTGCAAGCCTCTTTTGAGCGGCGCTGAACACTATGGGTGATGTCACACTCACTTAGTCCACTTCTTTTAAACAGTTTATGGTTATACCTCATCATGAAGCTTACATTCTCTATAATACAGCAATTTAATAAAATTTACAGACAGATAATTGTCCTAATATGTGGCGGTTCATCAATAATGATCAGAGGGCAAATTTGTCTGTCTGTGACGCCGTACTGCCCCTGAATGAGTTACGTGACTTTCGTGCTCTTGTTTACACCAGTCTGCTCTGAGGTTGTACCATGGATCTATAAAATAACTGGATATGGTATTTCTACCGTGTAGCTGTCTTGAGTTGGTATAGTGGCACTCACTGGTACTACAGGGAAAAAGGCTAATAGCAGTAGTTTTGTTTACTTTGTTTACAGGCTGGAAAGTCATGTAAAATGCTGTTAGGCTTACCTGCTGTCTTAAAATATGACCATAAAGATTCAGTATAACAGTAAATGTAGTCTAAATAAACCCAAATTAAAATCCATTAGAGCCAAACCTAAGTTTTATAATCAACTGAAGATTTACAGTGAATTTTAACTTTACTATTGGCTGTTACATTGGTTATCAGCAGCTCCAAAGCCCCTTTCATCGGTATCATATCGGATAAAAAAAAATCCATATCAGTCGGGCAGTAGTCTATACTTGTTCTGATAGAGCTCAAGTCAAGATCAAGCTACTCAGCAAAGATTTATTTCTGTCCCATCAGTGTGACTTTTTAGTATTGATACTTGCTCAAACAAGTATCTAGCTTCAGTATTAGTTTAGTATTGATTAGTATCTGATTTTTGATGCTTTTGACAACCCTAAAATGCATTCATGTATATACCATGACATTTGTTCAGATAAGTTTGCTTTTCCCCCTCTCTAATGTCCATTCTGTCCACAGCTCTCCGGGCACAGCGGGCTTTGTTGATTTGATGCCTCCCCGTTGTTCCCACCAGGGCCGGTCCATGCCCTCCAGCCAACTGTGTCCCTATGAATATTTGATTACTCTTGATTACCCATTGGTTTGGTTCAATATGGCATGCATAATGAACCACAGCTCACGCACGTCAAAATACAAGCTGACATGTGGGTAGGAAAGAGTTAGCGCCGCTCCACACCTGTGCAGCCCTGACTCCAGATCAGTTAAGTCCGTGTGGTCCTTTGATCTTAAGCCCCACCAGGGTGATCCCTCCCTCCTCCACATTTGATCTTTGTCTTTTGTTAGCAGCAGATCTCTGATGGGAAACCCTGGGAGGGAATTGGATGAGTCTTGAGAATGATTTGAATTTTTTATTGCATTGGGCCACAGTTAGGGGTTACAGTAGTGCTGCTGTTGTGGTACTGTAGAAGAATGGAATGGTGTTTGTTCTGGGTTATAGAAAAGCACAATGTGAGCTCCATTGAGATGTTAAAATAGCTGTAGCTCATC
>NW_026571153.1:22111567-22136567 GCF_026225935.1 Boleophthalmus pectinirostris | reverse complement strand
GCAGGTATTAAAGCTGCACTATGTAACTTTTATGAAGGAGCAGCTGTTTGTCTCTATGGATGTATTTTTGTGTGTGTGTGCTTGCCTGGAATGTTCCACAGTATACTTTAAAACATACCTATCTTGCATTTATTTGATTACAGATATTTTTTATTGCTAAAAATTTGGAGTGAGTTTTACAGCAACAGGGCTCTTAGCAACTCTGTCAGTCAAACCTGTTGCTAACACTATTGGGAGCGACCATGGCGAAAGAAGGCACCTGATTCGTCTGTAATTCATGTTCATATCTTTATTTATGGATAAAGTAGCAAAATAAAAACACCAGTATCATGAAGAGTGGGATAATATGAACATTTTAAGACTAAAATGAGGAGCCTGACAGTAGTTTCAGTGTAAAGTGAATTGGCGCCAGAGTTGATGGAGCCGGAAGCGCGCCCATGCTCACTTCCTAATGAGAACGCAGTGGCTATCACATTAGCTACGTCCATTTATGTGTACAGTTTTTCATCCATATTGAAAGGTGGTTTTGTTTGAATCAGAACTGGAAGTTGACTTGGTAGCAGATGACAGGCCCCCATCAGAAAAGTTACATAGTGCACCTTTAAATCAATGAAAATAGGATTTATATAGGTCTATTCACTACATGTATGCACGATAATGATTTTTTAAAATAATATTTATATAAATTTTCACTCAAAACTGCAAAACCATCAGTCAGAGCCAACAGCCAAAACTACAGAAAGCCTCAGAACAACAGATGCCAAAACATGAAAAACCCTGCCAACCCAACAGCTCTGTCCCCAGACCTGGAGGGGTGTAGTTTGTAACAAGACCAGTATGGAACCTTCTCGTCAGAAGAAAACACCAAAGCTCAGGTTCATACTAGCTCCTGTTCCTGAGGAAAAACCTTGGAAGACTGAGCAGGAGCAGCTACACTGCCATTCCAGATGAAGAATGGCAAATGTAAGCAAAGAGAAAGAACCTGTATCCAACCCCAGTAGAGCACATGCCAGAAGACCTGAGGATCAGAGCTGCTGACATCAGATCAGAGCACAGTCCTGGGTCATCCAGAGCACCTCACTATGGAAAAGAGTCGGTGATAGTGCATCCACTCCCACACAAGCCACGTCTGAAGAAGCTGTTGGCGACCAGCCCGAAACTGCACCAAGAGGAAAAGGCCAAACCTGTCTTTATCCCGGCTCCTGAGCCTAAAACAGCATTTGCGAGACGAGAAAACAAAGGTCTGAGCAGACACAGGCAGCGAGACAGAAAGAATGTCCCACTGCTCATGTGGACATATCTCTTGTGACTGTATAGGCCTTCTTTTATTTGAGAGGGACTTGTGTAAGAGCACACATCCGCTCACCTGATTTAGTTCTAAACCAGCTCTTTTTGGTTAAACTGTGTTCAAATGAAGCTCACATTAAAGTCTAACAAGCCTCAAATAGAGCAGTGCAATACATCAACTTGATAAGTTTTAAGCATTAATAATGATGACAACAAAAAATCTATATTGCCATTTTTTAAACCATATGCATATACTGCATTTCATTAAAACATTTGCTACAACACACATTCACTTTGGCTGACAACCTTAATTAACTTTTTAATTGTTTTTAAAGCTGTGTTAACCGATAAAATTAGAAAGTGCGTAGTCAGATCTAAATAACTTTCTCGCTCTGACAGACTCTTCGACATTCGTGCATCATTTTCTTTCATGGTTTTACAGTTTTTTAGACAGCGAAGTGAAGTAAGGACTGACCACTAATGCTGATACTAAGTTCAGTAATCCAACAGCTCTTACTTCCAGATCAATAAATCAATACAAATACTTTTACTCTCCTGGGGAAAAACAAGATGCACTCTTAAAGTCACACCCCCCACCTTTAAGTCTTATGTAAATACTTGTTGAGTGGTGTCCACCAGGTTCACACTGAATCAGGGCAAGTAAGAAATAACAAAAAGACGAAAATACAAAACAGAAGACTCTTGCTAGACACTGTTCATACATACATAATTTATATATTTCTGTAAAAAGCTGCCAATAGGTCAGCTGATGCACAGTATTTTGAAAGGGTTCCTTACACCACAAATCAATGCTATTTCTGGACTTGCGCATCCCAGAATGCAACTTCAACTTTTTGTGATCCTGTTTTTTGAATAATGTTCTGTCTATAGATACATTTTTCGTGTACAGTTTCAAAATGGTAAATACTTGTATCTCCTCCCACAAGGTCACTCTTTGTTGGTATGGCTCAGGCCCAGATAAGGCATCCTCTTATTTGTTCTGAGGAGTGCAGCCAAAAGGAATTTGTTTTTGTTATATTGTTATTGCGGTGGTGGTGCCAACTTGATATTATCATCAAAACCAAGTTATACTGGATATTATGTTTCAGGCTCAGTCTCTCTCAACACTTCTAAAATACTGCTCTCTTCTAGGCTCCAGCTATCCGAATAATCTGCCCTCTGATGTGAAGGGATTTACCGAAAGTTGCACTGTGTAACTTTTTACTTGTCTCCATGGAGATATACAAAGTCTGGAGTACAGCATAAAACATATCAAATTTACTGGATTTATTCAATTCTGAATGAGCAAGGTCAGCTCTCCACAAATCTGACCTGTAACTTGGTCTGATGGAGTTACAAGGGTGCAGGTTTGCATAGGGACGGTGGGGACATGTCACAACCAATGTTTGGAGAAGACAAAATAGTCCCTACAAATTGTGACAAAGTGGGCATTTGTCTTATTTTAAATTCACCTTAGTGTATGTTAAACGTTTTGATTTTGAAAGGAGACATGACCCGGAACTAATACTCACCTGGGGGAGGTACTTCCTGCTGGGTGGGGTAGAAAAGCAACGCTGGCGTCATCAATTAGGGAGAGACTTCTGTGCTGGTGTTTGGTGTTTTTGCTTTGAGTTACTTATTTTTTGTCTATTTGTACTTTTGTTTGTGAATTCCAGAAGTCTGTTTTAAAATAACTTTTGTCTGGTTCAAGACACTTTTTTTTTTGTTGCATCTGCCTCCTACTTTGACCACTTTGGCCAGCTTCCCCACACAAATATTTGCTATTTTGTTTTAATAAACAAAAATATACATTTTTTCCAATATTTTTCCAAACTCAGTAGTATTAACACATTTTAGTTCACATTTTGATTGAGATGTATTCAGTGATATGACAGCAGCGTTACCCCTGCCGCTACTTCACTGGCTGCAATAGCGTGATGTCATTAGTGGAGCCAGGAGTTAAAATGTGGAAGTGCCAGGACAGGGCCAGCACCTGAAGATTGCAGCTTGAGTGACTGAAAACGCTGCACCAAACTTTGAAAAACTTTTCAAAAGGAACTTACTTGGCGTCATCTTCAATTAAACTTGATTTTTAATGAGTCGCTGCAGAAAAAGAGCGACTATCACCACAAGTGCACCTCCCAAACGGAGCCCTACTCGTGCACTGTTAGCAGCTGGACTCCATTGACAATATTCCATGGAAAAATGTATGGACATGACCTCACAAATATCTCATCACCAACAAGCAAAGGAAAATCTGCTACAACTTCTACATCGCTTTTATCTGGTATGCCTACGTCCTTGTGGAGTCACCTATTGTCTCTATAATGTTTGCTTAATTAATGCACTACAGTGGAACATTCCAGGAAAAGCGAAGTGAATAAGCAAAAGTGGTTCTACATTTTCTAATTTACTGTAAGTTATAATGCTTCCTCATCAAAAACATGCCTGGAGTTGTGTTTTGTTTCATTTAACACACAAAATCTGCATATTTAGGCTCTGTTCCACCTTGTGATAGCATGTGTTAATACTCCACTGTGTTTTTAAACTCCATACACCTTCACTAGAATCATTTGGATGATTTTAGCCCTGCAATTGCTCTCTTATCTCTACTTAACTAATGGTAAAAGCTGTCAACCTGAAAATCTCCTGTTCATGCCATCACAAGGTGGAATAAAGCATTTTAAAGATAGTTTTACTCCTAATTTAAATCTTATTGACTTAAGTCAGAACAATATTCACTGAACAGCGCCACTTCCTTACCTTTTATGCAACTTTTGATTTAATGACAAGCTGTAATTTAACATAATACAAAACCAGGGCCTTCTCGTATTAAGACATGTTTCCAAATTATGCTTGGTAGACCACTAAGTAAAACATGAACAAAGGCTCTTTCAGTTCACTCACAGTTCAGTTCAGTGGGAGGTAATTTGATACAGGTACAGTAAGAAGAGTAGAATGTTCTGGGTTTCTTAAGTCTGTAATTACTTTAATAATGTGAATTGTACTCGCACAGTAAGAAGCCAGTTTTGTCCAGAGAGCATTGAGGGGTTAGACCAACTATTTTATGTATTAACTTTAGCAAAACCGCATTGTAATTCCTTCTAAAAGGATTTAAAAAAAATGTGTTGAGAAAATGTCAACTCAGCATCAGAGCCTAAAACAGATTAAACAAAGAAATGAGCAAAGTTGCAGCGGAGGAAAATAGGTATAGGTTTTATTGAATCTAATCTCATAACTTCTAAATGAAAAAAATCAATTGGGGCGAGAAAAGTCTGGGAATTCAATACTGTCTTTATTGCAGTTTGCTTTCACAGCGTTTATTATTGGCGTTTGGGTCGGACAGTGAATAATCTGTATTCTCTTATTGATGACCGCCATGGAGCAGGTCTGCCAATGTGAGACTCATATCTGGGCACAGTTGGACCCACACAAACAAATAGACCTGTGCTGAAATCTCAACGCCGCCCTAAAGCTGCTCAAGAATAGTCGATTGAAGTATAAGTGTGATCATCAGGGCGCATCATTTGCCCAACTTTTAGAAAATTTTTTGAAAATAAATCTGTACCTAATATCAATATTTTACACTTGCCAAAGTAAACTTCTGTGAGAAATTTCATGAAATTCTACTGATGTTTACTGGGTCCACCAAGCCTCTGAAGTTTAGTGCCTGTGGAAGCCTTAAATCTGAGCTGAAAACTTTGTGTTTCTTTAATAACATCCTTAACCTTCCTGGAAACTTGTGTTTACCAAACCCTGAGCTATACCTGTCATTGAGACACTATCAGTCTATGATCACTACAAAAAGAACAAACTTTATGTCTCTCATTTCATCTTTGGCTTTTGTGGATATTGGATAAATATGAAAAAAACACAAAATTTGGACAAAATTGTCATACCTTAGAAAGTTATGAAGATAGAGATATAAAATTGGCACCAAAAGATGCAAATAGCAACATTTATATTCAACTTTCATTGACACCATGGCCCTAAATGCTTTATTTTTAAAGTTATTTGGAATAACAAATTTTTAAGACTTAAGAGTCTTGATGGACCCAGCAGATTTTATTCAATTCAGCTAATATTCCACAGATTTTCTTTTATTTGGTATTGTCACATTTTAAAATTGGGTACAAGTTGAATTTTTGACATCAGGACAAATGATACACCTTAGTGATCATAGTTTTTTATGTGAGAATACAATTATTTGCGTGACGAAGGACTAATGTGTCAGTGTCATGTTGTTAAAAGTGCATCATGTAACAGAAAGGCAAAGACAAGGTAGACAAATAAGTTTAGATTTAGAAAAAGATGCAATTTAACAAAGGCTCAAATGAGGTAAATCATTAACAGAAAGCTGCGCCAAAACTGGGGTAACTTAAAACAAACTGAACAGAACAAAACTAACCCAACCAGACAAAGAACAGGGACGTTTAAATGCATAAGGGCCAACTGAAACTGAACACAAGAGGGGGGAATTATACTAAATAATTAACTAAAACTACTAAATTAATCAAAGAAACAAGAAGGCAAATAAGTATAACACAGAAAATAACAAGGGATAACAAAGTGACTCTAAACAAACCAGACAAATGAACTTAGTAAAACAAACTAAATAGTGCTCCCCCCTTTGTTGATTCATGGATGGTCTGCTTCTGACACGAACAAAACAAAAACAAGAACAAGAGCTAGTAAATAATTCAGACTTATATTAAATAAAATGTGTGCACCCAAATTAAAATATAAGTCTAAATAATGGAATTAAATAATGTGTTGTACTTAACTTAATCTAAATGAAATGAAATAGTACTAATAGTGTGGAGTGGTGGCAGAGGTATCCACCACAGTCCCCCAACTGCTGCCAAGTTCTGCTGTTGTGTCCTTGGGCAAGAGACTTCACCCACCTTCACTTCACCCACATTATCCAGTATGTGTATATATGTGTGTATGTGTGCGTGAATGATTGGTGGTGGTCGTAGGGACAGATCGCACAGATAGGAAGCCTCCCTGCTGCCAGTCTGCCCCAGGGTTACACTAGTAGCTTGAATGAATAATGCCGACAGTGTAGCTCTAGGCTTTCGACAAGTCTGTAACAAGTATAAGTTATTATACATGAGTGAATGGACTCGCCTCTCCACAGAGCTGAACTGTAACTTGGTCTGTCTGATGCATTCCAGATAAAGTATTAATATCTCCCAAACAAACTGGTTGTTTATCATCCACCAGAAAAGTTACATTGTGTAGTGTTAAAGGGATAGTTCAGAATTTTGGGCGATAGGACCTAATTTCCTACTAAGCCAGAGTGTTGGAGACGTGTGGAGACACTTTTTAAAATATTCCATCCAGTCCTTGTATTTGCAGAGGTCGCTGGTGCTAGGCTAGTGCATGTCAATGGCCATAGTTAGCCTGCTACTAAAAACAGTCTTACCCACTCCACAAAACACCTGAAGCAAATCTATTATTACGTAAAACCAACCTTGCATTTGAAGGATTTATGTCTGAGCGCCAGTAGCGAGTTGTACTTCCTGATAGAAAGCTTGGCAGCGGAGGACTGATATCACCTAGCACCTGTCTTACCGGCAAAGTAAAGCTCCGCTGCTGCTGAGAAAATAGTCCCTCAACATGCGACGATTCATGTGATGCACAGTTAGTTTTATTTCAAACATTATTCTATCAACACAAACATTTACATGGACAGTCTGGTGTAATAATAGTTTTGCTTCGGGTGTTTTGTGGAGTGACTAAGACTGGTTTTAGTGTCAGGCTAACTATGGCCATTGACATGCACTAGGCTAGCACAAGCAACCTCTGCAAATACAAGGACTGGATGGAATATTTTAAAAAGTGTCTCCACGTCTCCAACACTCTGGCTCACTAGGAAATGAGATCATATGTCCAAAATTCCACACTGTCCCTTTAAGAAGACGGATGGATGATCACGTTTAACAAATATATTCTAAATTATTCACGCTATTATAGTCCCAAATATCATCCTACAAAGTTGTAAACCTGATCGACTCTAAAAAGTTTGTTTAAAAAGTTTGCTCCATAATTTATCGTAAGAGAGGGGATGCCATTTAAAGCAACATTTTGGACTTTTTCCCTGACAACATCTGTGTTTTGGTCCTGGCTCCTTCTCGACGCATATCAAATTTGTTGCAGGATGGCGATGCCTTCATGACCCACTACCTCCACTCAAATTGCCTCTGCCCGGCCTCCTCCCCGCGCTGATAATAAGACCTGGGTTTGCAATTATAGAGATATAAATATGTGCATCTTACATCGGGGAAACACACAACACATGTCTCCGCTCTGATCTGTAGAGACTTCCTCATAATCACAAATCCAACACTGTTTTATTCATTGACAACCTCAATGCTTTCTCCCTACTATATAATGAGTATCACGGGGGCTCATTTATAAAAGACAATGACACAAATTTATTCTCACCATCAAAAACGGGCCAGAGCGATAATACAGAGGAAAAATTGATTTCCGTATACATCATTGACTTTCTCATAGAAATATTACACCGTTATCCGCGCTTAAGAAGTCATTTTCTGCAATGGGTTTATTTTTGTTCTGATCATTTGTAGTGCATGGAAACTACAGCTTTACAAGGTTAAATCTGCTGTTTGGCTAATTGAGTCCGTAGAGTATCCTGTTCTAATCATAGTGGGGTCAAGAGGTGTTCCTATGTGCGAGCTATTTATACAAGTGTGAAATTAAATCAATGCTTTAAGGCAGTGTTCATAAGATAATGGTTCAGAAGTTTATCCAAGCACAAGACTGAATACCCTGTGGAGTTTGTACCTGTTTCAACCTGTTTCTATTGATTGACTTAATCTGAGCTTTATTTTAACTCAATCTGAGCCGCCTGTTTTATCTTGGAACTACAACAGGTGATTTGATGTGTGTGCGTAAACAAGTCTCTCACACATAAAATTGCAGTCACAATCAAGCTGGCATTAACCAACAGTTTTTCAGTTAGTCACTCTCACCTTTTTGTTGGAAATCAAACACCTAAACACGACCATGGATGCTTGTATTAATAACAGGCTCCTGAAAATGCGTTGTATAAATCTTTTTGTATTTTTTTCCTGGAGTTTTCAGACTATTTAACGCTTTCTTTGGCACTGTTTGCCAGAGGTGGGGACTTGAATCAGACTTGAGTCACTAGTTTTAGGACTTGAGACTTGACTTGATAAAATAGGTAAAATAGTCAAATCCCATAAAATGGGACTTGACTCGGACTTGAACCCTGTGTCTTGAGAAGACTTGATACTTCACCTAAAAAATATATGTTTTTCTAAAATACTTTTGTCTTTAAATGTGGTGCTTAATTTTACTTTACATTTTACAATATCAGAACCAGAAACAAAAGTGATATGGTTCAAAAGACTAGAAAAGACTGGCTTTGTCAATAGACGCATCCCACTGGGAAAACAAACATGGCGGTTTGATGCTGACTTTTTCGGAAAATCCTTCCCAGTATGCACTGCACAATGACTGACATCTATACTATCAATAGTACGTTGAATTGATCCTGACAGAGCAGAAATATCATTATCATTCGATAAAGTATAACAACCTTTAATCAATTAGAGCTTGAATAAAAAAGAGATCTGTCTTAGTAGTTGTGTACAACATGTTTCAAGAGGAACAGCATATGACTTTCCTCTTTTGCCGACAATCTTTCCTCGATCACTCAAAAACATATTCATTTTACTCAAATCTGAATAAATGACCTTTATTCACTATGTATTTACAAAATGTGGTATAAAGGTTCAGCATAACGTTGACGTACACGTGAGCTTTGCTTTTGAAAATGGAAACTCAATGTTCCCATCTATTTCTGTTTTTAATGCTGAAAAAGATGTTTTTAAAGAAAGATAGAATCTATTCATCAAAAAGGAAAAAAAAACAAACAAACTTGACACTGACTTATATTTGCAACGATTATTTAGGCGTCTATATGTTGTTTATAAATGTAGATACATTGTAAAGCTGCAAAATCCAAGGTCAGAATATGCTTTTATTTATTTATTTATTTTTATTTAGAGAATCAGACAACCTCACCACACACTAAACATAAGTGCACATCGTGTTATGAACTTTTCTTTTCTCAAATCTCAATTGGATACACACACATACAAAAAAGTCAAAGTTTTGTGGGTTTTACTATGCAGTAAAACATGTTTTTGAAAGTACTCACTATGCAGAAATATATTTCATAACTGCCTGTATGTCAGCTCCAAAATGTGCTGGCTGGTTCTCTCTCCATTTCTGTGTCTTTTGTCTTTAATTTTCATTTGGATGCGTGTCAGTCTGTCACTCACTGCTGTCAGTCGGGTTGCAGTTATAGAGCGCTGAGCCTGGGCTTTATACTAATGCTTCATTTGACTTTTACCACTGAAAGTTCCATCTCTGACTGTGGGTATTAGATTTCTCTCACTGACTTTGACATTTGGCTCAGCTGGATTAAGTGGTATGAAGTGAATTTAAAGATATATTCAATTAAAGAAAAACATACAGTTATGAATTTTACCATATGAAGTGTCTAATTTTGCTAGAATGTAAGATAGGTTATACGGGGTCAGCTATAAGTATATTAAAGGACACGTATTGCAATATAATGTCATTTCCTCATCAAAAACATACCTGAAAATACTCCTTTCCACCTTGTGATGTCATGTGCTTATACAGGAAGTGCTCCACTGTGTTTTTAAACTCCATACACCTTCACTAGAATCATTTGGATAATTTCAGCCCTGGAATTACCCGTCTCTGCTGAACTAAAAGTAAAAGAAGCTGCTAACTACCACTACTACATGACATCACAAGGTGGAAAAGAGCATTTTGAGCTGCGTTGATGTCGACAGCCCAATAACGCAGGATTACAACGACTCTGGGTATGTTTACGATCAGTGTTGTAACAGATTACGTAATCAGAGTACATTTTATGAGTAACTGTATTCGGTTACAGTTACTGTTTCAATGAGTGGTAACTGGATTACAATTACTTTGTTGAAATAAATGGATTACATGGCAGTATTTTCCTGTTTCACATTTTGGGCCAAACCAGGACTAAAACCAGGAGTAAAATCAGGACTAACACCAGGACTAAAGGAGGTCTAAAACCAGGACTAAACCAAGACAAAACTGGGACTAAAACCAGGACTAAACCAAGACTAAACTGGGACTAAAACCAGGACTAAACCAAGACTAAACTGGGACTAAAACCAGGACTAAAACCAGGATTAAACCAGAACTAAACCAGGACTAAACCAGGACTAAAACCAAGACTAAAACCAAGACTAAAAAGAGGATGAAACCAGGTCTAAACCAGGACTAAAACCAGGACTAAAACCAGGACTAAACCAGGACTAAAGCCAAGACTAAAACCAGGACTAAACCAGGACTAAAGCCAAGACTAAAACCTGGACTAAAACCAGGACTAAACCAGGACTAAAACCAGGACTAAAACCAAGACTAAAACCAAGACTAAAACCAAGACTAAAACCAAGACTAAAACCAGGACGAAACGAGGTCTAAACAGTAGGGTGGACATAATTTAAGGCAGCAGTGATCTCAATCATTTCTCTATCAATAATATTTTTAATCTGGTTAAGGAAAGACTTGCCTTTTTGTGTCTTTTAGCAGATAAAACATCTTCGTCTTTGCTTCTCTACAGCAAACACTTGGCTGTTCATGGAGAACTGGGCTCAACAGCCAATTTGACGAGAACAAACAAGAATTTTCAGGATGTGGTTGCTACATTCATGTAGTTTTAAAAACATGACAATATCGAGTAATCCAGAGTATTCAGATTATGTTACTCACTTTAAGTAATTTAATGGATTACTTTACAAACTACATTTTGGTGTATGTAATCTGTAATCTGTAGGGGAATACATTTTAAAAGTAACCTTCCCAACACTGTTTACGATTAGGTGACAATATTCTAACACAGGGGTCTCCAACCTGTTTCTTCCATTGAGCTGCCTTTACAAAACGAAAATACCAGCTCTAACATGTCTTAAATCTCACAAGGGTCAAATCTGTGTAATAAAGGACCTTTAAAGATGCATTGTGTGTGGTGGCGGGTGTTGTGGAAAAAAATTATATAGCTCTTGAAAAAAAACTAATGAATCCATTTGTGAAGCCCGGTGAGTTTTTGGAATACTGACCAAGGTTTATTTTTGTTACAGCAGATATGGACAGAGCCTGCCCTGGCCTGAGACCAACATCCTCTCCCCCGAGTCTCTGCCCCCATCTCCTCAGAGCATCTCCTCTCTGAATCTCTCCCTCAAATCTCTGCCCAGAGCATTTATACAAAAATACAAGTCACATACACATCAAAGCAGAGTGACTTTTGTTTCAGAGGCAAGTGCTAAATTATCTTGACATACATTTGAGGACATGTAAGACAACAAACGGCTTTCTGAGTGAGGACAGTTGTGTCTGCTGAGCTTTAGCACATGTTAATGACTGATCTGGTCTAAGGTAGAAATCACATTCATTTACACAAAGACAGATTGAGAGAACTCTGTCCACAAAATAAATTTCCATCACAAAGGTCTGTGTTACGGCTCGCGGCCTGGCTCCTCCTCGCCCGGCGTTTTACCGTGTGTACCTTCCATATTTACATGTCCTGTGTGTTACCTGGCGCCTGATTGGTGGGGTGTGGTCCCGTCTCTGTTGGGCGTGTTCCAATGTTCGTCGTGCTTGGTTGGAGAATTGACGTCCCGCTCCTCCAATCCCATTCCTACACATCCATCACCTCGTCCAATAAAAGTGCTGTGTGCCTGTTCCTCCGGGCGGTTGGATGTCAGTTTCAGTTCGCCACCGTCGTTGATAGACGTGTATTTGTCATATCCCTTTTGCTACTGAGATTTTTGAGACTGTAGGGGTCGCTATTGACCTATCGTTTGTTTGTGTTTGCCAGTTTGACTCTACTCTTGGGCATTTGTATTTTCTTTGAGTTATTCAACCCAATAGAGATATTGTTTAGTTGTATTTGGAACTTTTTATTTATCGTATGTAAAACAGCTCTTGGTTTTTTTTGTTATTATACTTGCTTACATTTACTTTATAAAAGCACTTACCTTACATCACATCTTGTTTGTGTTACTTTCCTTTGTCCCTAGCACTGGTTCGTTTCACAGTATAACATTAAACCTTTCTATCTTCATGGAGATCAAACCAAACACATCAGCTCACAGTCAGAATGCCTGTTTTTCTAAGTATTTTAGAGCTATAAAACCACCTGTAATGTGATAAATGTAAGATTTGAAGAGCTGTTTAATGTCATACTGTGGAACATTCCAGGCAGAGCAATGAAATATCCATAGAAACACGCAGGTGACGGACCCTTAACCAAAAAGTTAAACAGTGCATCTTTAAGGCTTCACGGCTCTTTCCATTTGTCACTTTCATCTTCGACATTTCCCTGATAATGTGCCTGGCAAGTATTCATTACAATCTCCAACGTGTAGCTATCTCTTTTTGCCTGTCCATCAGCTTGTCCCTCAACCAAAAAGAAAAGCAATCACAACAATAGACTTTTAACACGCGCTCAACACCAGATATGACTAATCACAATTACCCAGCACTGGTGTATTCTGGAGCCTATCTCTTCCATCAGGACAGAGAGGCAAGAAACTCACTGTCACCACATTTTCGGGTGGAACCTAATATTTGCATAACCGCGTGTGAGATAAGGGGGGAACCATTATAGCGTGGCGCAGTCGTAACCAGGGGGCACGCAGACAGCAAGGCATTATGGGGATTCTGATTGGGGATGGTGCGTGTGGTGATTGCATTAAAGATGGAGGGCAGATGGGAAGTCAGAGGCAGAAAATATGAGGCACATTTTTTAGTGTAGGATTTGTAGAATGTTTATGATGTATTTTGGTGAACTGAAATAACTGCATACTTAGATAGATCAGTATTGTACAGAGAAAATACTATCATAATCCTGTTAGCATGGCACTATGTAACTTTTTGGTTTTGCTTGTTTCTATGGAGATGTCATTGCTCTGCCTCGAATGTTCCACAGTATGACATTAAACAGCTCTACTTTTATATATTTATTTAGTTACAGGTGGTTTTACAGCTCAAAAATATCTAAAAAAAAACAGGCGTTCTGACTGTGAGCGATGTTGCCTCTCCATAGATCTGACTTGTAACTTGGTCTGGTTTGGTCTCCATGAAGAGAGAAAAAAGCATTTGATGAGTCCTCTGCCAGAAAAGATACACAATGCACTTTTATGACAGCCCGATTCATCAGCTGGTTTCACTTCGTGGACATTAGGATTCATTCGCTTGACGGTAGGAGGGAACTTTTTTAATTTAACCAATCGCTGCTATTTGGTTGTGATGTATGTAACTGCTAACTGGGCTGACTGGTATATTAAGCTTTTCCCAAATCCCGTAAAAAGGAGGGCAATAACATCTTTCCCCTTGATAAAATTCACCAAACATTCTCTTTGTTCTGTCTTTAAATCCTCGGGAATGGTTGCAAACACAGAATGTCTGTCTTCGTCTGCATCCATCTCGACCGGTTTGTTTACTGTTGTGCTGTTCCACAAAAGGGACCCAGACAGGTCCTTGAGTTTGACGTCATGGCTTCACAGCTCTTCACTGATTGGCTGGAGCATGATCTACAATTTCCAGGGTTTTTGCATATCATCTAGTGTATTCCGACTCCTGACCTAGTCCCTGGAGAAAAATGAAATTGAGCGGAGGCACTAGGTAGCACCAGCCTGACAACCTTTATGGCAGGATGTCCTATTTTTATGATGGGAAGAATACTTTGAAAACATATTTAGTTACAGAACACTGAATACCTATATTAAAATGTATTTTGTAACATACTGTAACATATGATATGAATCATGGTCCAATCAGAGTACTGTATTTTTACATCAAGTTGCATTTAAAGGTGCACTGTGTAACTTTTCTCGTGATGGTAACTCCATGTAAATAACAGTGAACACCACCAAGACCTATAATTTTATTTTAAAAATATTTCTGAAAAGTTATAAAACATTTAGTCAAATTTTAAAATATTTTGGACTGAAAACAACCACCTTAAGGGCATTCTGTTGTGCTTTACACTGTTTTCAGTTTCCAAAAAGACAAAAACAAATGGGAAATTGACATCTGAATCAGCAGTTTCACACATGGACTGAGATGTGGCAGTGATTCTGTGCTTGAGGCCCATCCAAGTACATCCACTCACAGCACTCGAACACATGTAACATACACAACAGTAGTATCCTTGCTTCAAACCATTCTCAATAAAAAGTACCCATTCTAGCAGCAGGTATTGATCTGTCCACTCTCTGGCTCGAGGGCGCACTGCTCTACTACATAACCATGACTGTTCCCTGCACAGTCCAATGCACATTGTATTACTGTATGACCCCAGACTTTTCCATAGCTGTTGGCTATTTTGCAGTAAGCACTCTTCACTAGGAATGCTTTACCTGCAATGCTCCAAAGTATGGTATTAAGCATTTTGATCTCCATATAAACAATCAGGAGACTCTACCAGGACAATTAACAGGGGAGATGAGTGAAGAGGTGAGCACTCAATCAGAAGACATGTTTTTAATGTTAATTTGAGCATTACAATTACCTTTAATTAAATAAATGCATTTCATTTAAGTTTAATACCATATCGTGAGGGGTGACAGTAGCTTAGTTAGTAGAGTGTTTGTCCACTGAGCCGAAAGTTTGGGGTTCGAATCCTGCTTTTGGTATTAACATCAGTGGTTGAGTGGTCAAATCCACTGACCTACAGTGGTGTGATTCCAGCTCCCACAGATGAATGCTGCTGTTGTGTCATTAAGCAAGACACTTAACCCACCTTGCCCCAGTGTCTGTGTCCACTGGAGTGTGAATGGCTGAATGGTTCCTTGTTGAGTACCTTGTGGAAAAGTTATATATAAATGTGAACATTTACCATATTGTGGAAAATTACAGGCAAAGCAACATATATATAACCAGGACTAAATCCAGGACTAAAACCAGGACTAAAACCAGGACTAAAACCAGGACTAAAACCAGGACTAAAACCAGGACTAAAACCAGGACTAAAACCAGGACTAAAACCAGGACTAAAACCAGGACTAAACCAGGACTAAAACCAGGACTAAACCAGGACTAAAACCAGGACTAAACCAGGACTAAAACCAGGACTAAAACCAGGACTAAAACCAGGACTAAAACCAGGACTAAAACCAGGACTAAAACCAGGACTAAACCAGGACTAAACCAGGACTAAACCAGGCCTAAAACCAGGACTAAACCAGGACTAAAACCAGGACTAAACCAGGACTAAAACCGGGACATAAACTGGGACTAAACCGGGACTAAATAATTTAAGGCAGTAATGATCTCATATAAAAATAATTTCTCTATCAATAATATTTTTAAGGAAAGACTGGTCTTTTGATTGTCTTTTAGCAGACAAAACATTTTATGTTAAAATATCCTAGTCTTTGCTCCTCTACAGTAAACAAAAGTCTGTTCATGGAGACTTTGGCTCAACAGACAATTTGAAGAGAACAAACAAGAATTTTCAGGATGTGGTTGCTACATTCATGTAGTTTTAAAAAGCATGACAATATCAAGTAATCCAAAGTATTCAGATTATGTTACTCACTTTAAGTAATTTAATGGATTACGTTACAAACTACATTTTGGGGTATGTAATCTGTAATCTGTAGGGGAGTATATTTTAAAAGTAATCTTCCCAACACTGCCCACCACTAACGCATTTCTCCACAATATTTTCACGATTCAATTACATAAAACCCCCAAAACTTTGCCTGTTTCTTCACTTTCACAACTAACTTTAACTGTCAAATGAGTATTATCAAGTTGGACAGCTATCAGCATGTCACTCCCGTTGCTTTTCAGTATGCAGCCACATGATCCAGTCTAGACAATGGGAGACAGACAGCTGCCTGCGAGCACCCACCATCCCTCCCACCCTCTCCCCGCCGTGACGTGCACTTCCTTATGTGTACAGCGGCACCAAAACTAATAGACGAATGCGCATAGTTTATCAATCACTCTCGCGAACAGGAAATTCATATTCGCGGGTTAACGTTTAAGAGAAGGCCTGGTGTATCTGTATCATCTCGGCTGTTGATTTCCTTCAGCTCCGATCAGGTCCTGAGGTGCTGACCTAAATATGTTTTGACAGGTGTTCACAGCTGCCACTTACGCCCCGTCACCTCGCCAACCCGATCACCAGCGGGCCCCGGGCGTCCTTCTTTTCCTCCGCTTCTCTTTCCTCCACTGTCTATGCTTATTTCCTTTCGCAAAACACCTTGACAGTTGGCTTCCTATTCCGGTTTCCATTTTCGGTTGCTCATCCGCCCCCTCCCTCGCCGTGCTTTTGATAATAGATACGACAGAATACCAGCGGTGGAAGGTTACGCAGTACAAAAGTAAAAATACAATACTTTTTAGTCAGCAGCTTGTTTCTGTGCCTGGAATGTTCCACAGTATGACATTAAACAGTTCTACCTTACATTTATTCAATTGCAGATGGTTTTATAACTCAAAAATACCTAGAAACACAGGCATTCTGATTGTGAGTGGGGTTGCCTCTCCACAGATCTGACCTGTAACTTGGTCTGGTTTGGTTTCCGTGAAGATAGAAAGGTTTAATGCCATACTGTGAAACATTCCAGCAAAGTAATAACATCTCTATGGAGAAAAGCAGTGAATAAAGTGGATAATTTTAACATTTACTTCACTACATTTGAGAGCACGTATCTGTACTTTACAATTTAGATCTAGAGTGAGAAGTAAAAAGTACTTTTCTTTATGGTTAGAGCATTTAATTTGAGCTAACGTCTCAACAAAATATACAAATACACAAAAACCTCCCAGCAAAATATACAAATACACATAAACATCCCAACAAAATATACAAATACACAAAAACGTCCCAACAAAATATACAAATACACAAAAACATCAGAACAAAATATACAAATACATAAAAACATCCCAACGAAATATACAAATACACATATACAAATACACCAAAATGTCCCAACGAAATATACAAATACACAAAAACGTCCCAACAAAATATACAAATACACAAAAATGGTTAGAAGGGTAAGAAATCAATTGAATCAAAATCACTATATGTCATCCTTTATACTTATACTTTTTACTCTTTAAGCACACTCAAGTAGATTTTTCATGTGACTTTACTTCTACATGAGTAACTTTTTGCTCCTGTATCTGTACTTTTACTTAGGTAACAAAATCGAGTACTTTATCCACCAGAGTACAAAAGAATTGATGAGAAAAGAAAGTGAGTTGTTTTTGTCGACAAAGAAAGGATGAAAGGGTGTGAAAGAACATCTGGAAGAGTACGGTGAGGATGGGGGCCAGGAAGCTCTACAAGCCTTCTGGGCATATTAACAAATGTTTTAAGAAAGATCTTATTAAACAGGATGGAGGCGTTTTTTCTTCCTTTTTGCCACCAAACAATCAAAGAGAATCACTGAGCAGCGCCGGAGCTATCTGGGCCTGTGTTTAGCAAAGAAAATGAATCCACAGACACACAGTAATCAGATAATTGGGAAGCAAAATTTAAATAGACAAATTTGGTATTTTTTCTCCATTTTCTTTTACTTTGTTCTGTTATCCGTTCAAATGTCTGGTAATAGTAATACAATTAATATGAATTCCTGGACACGGTGTTGTGTTTTTTTTCACACATATCTGAAATGTTAGTATTTTAACCATGCTAACTATGGCCCCATCCACACGAGTATGTATTTGAGTCGTTTTTGTTGCAGATGCAGTGTTTGTCTACACTAATCCAATGGAAAACACCAGAGACAGAACAATCTGGTGCCGCCAGCTCCCACGAATTCATTTGAGTACAGATCTGATCCGGCACCGTGTGGACGCCTGAAAACACTGATACGCTGACGTAGGAGCTCTAGTTGTGTCCTGATTGGACCACGTCACTGTGACTTGTGCCTTCCCGATTCACTGGGTTCGTGACATGGATCTATTAAAATAACTGAATAGGGTGTTGCTGCTTGTAGCTGCATCGAGTTGACGTAGAGGACACTCACTGGTACTACAGTGGAAAAAATCCCATGGGCCGAGAGAAGAATTTTCTCATAGAGCACAATGAAATCACAAACTGCTCGTGTTCGGCTGACAGGGACCTACAACTTTCAAAAATGTCGGATTTTGTGGTGATGTTTACCTATTTTTAGATCATAAACTTTTTCTCAGCTCAAAATCCTTCAGTTGTCTTAAAAAACGCTTTATAATCGTTAGCTTCAGCTCCGCTCTAGCTCCTCTTGCTCTGATTGGTCAAAGCGATCACGTGATACATGAGCCCGCGCTCCGTGTGTGCGTTTGCGTGCATTTGCGTGTGCCCGCGGGAGAAAAGAGCATTACTGCGCATGCTCGGTCAGCCCACAGCCACCGGAAGTACCTAGTCGGGTTAGGAAAATACCTTTTTCCTCACGTGTTCGTTAGTTTCTGCTTAGATAAAAATTTACACTTGAAACAGAAATAAAGTCCAGATAATTTACTTATCCCAAAGTCATACTTGTACAAGGAGTCTGTGCTGACATTCCCATGCAGAGACTGAATATTTACGCCTATACAATAATTTTTATACTCAAACTATAGTGGGAGGTGACCATGGTTTAGACTTAGTGCCTCTTCGTTGGTGCACAGGTCAGCCAGGCCTCTTGGCACGTTGCACAATCTTATCCAATTGTGACAAGGATCCCCCAAATTCATCTCACTCCCCTTACAGGAGCGTCTTGCTGGTCTGATCAGGGTGATGAGTCTTGAGTCAGCATAGCCCTATCAATAAATCCTTGCCCAATGTAGTTAATTGATTAGACATATAGATAGAAATAGAATATCTTGTACATGAACTAAAACTATCTCTGCATCCCTCAGCTGTAATCTAGTCCCTGTTTTCTGGGTCATTGTATAGTGAATTATAATAGTACAATTAAAGCCGTGCGCGGCGATGGTGGCCCTCGCCCCGGGCGCGCACCGCCCCCCCGGCGAGCGCCGGGGACTCGCGACCGCCCCGACACACCGCTCTCTCTTCCCGACAGCTCTCGAGGCCAACAGCTCGTCCACCAGAAAAATGACATAGTGTACCTTTAAAATTGGATAAAGTGAATGATTCTAGAGACAAACTGTAGACACTAAGCCACAGGTCACGTGACTTTAATGGTCAAGAGCACTGTCACACTAAGACTAAGTGCATGAAAACACATCCTCCACCAGAAAAGTTACATAGTGTGCCTTTAAATTTCTCAGAAGTGAAATTATTCTAGAGGCAAAAGTGTAAAACTAGGGCATAGGTCTTACTGACTTTTATGATGAGGAGTACGTCAGTGAATGTTTTGGCAAAGTTTTACAAATGAATGTAAAACTAATTTTATGTCACACAATAATAAATTGTGTGCATTCATATAGGTGGTGCTGTATCCCTGATAACTGTATTTGACATATCAATGGAATAAGGGTCATGCAGTGTATAACTGATAGAAATGTCATCACAATCGGACAAAACATGTGCATATAATAATTTTTACAATATTTTTTGGAGGATTCTCTGTGCCCCTGCTGGCCAACCGTGAAAAATACACCATGACTGTAATAGACATTTTTGCTTATAATCATGCATAGAATTTAACCCCCGACTTTGGTCCAAGTCCGATAATGTTGACATTTCATGTCTAAAGGGGCGTTCACACCACAAATTCATTTGAGTACGGATCTGATCTGGCACTGTGCGGACGCCTGAAAACACTGATATGCTGATATGCTGATGTAGGTCTATGCACCGCGAAGTAGCAAATTCACCACCAAAACACTAAGAGGTTAGAATATATTCAAATATATGGTCTAAGAGTATGACCTGCATAATCTCTGAAAAGTTTAACATGAACCATCTCCAACACAATAAAAGCACAGAACAGATTCACCATCAGCAGAAGATCCCTCTGTCACAGAAAGAACACAGATAATCCACTGAGTTGTGTCCTTTAGTCCGACAGAAGCTGAACCGCATCAGCGCACAATAGCGAGCAGTTTTTTGAGCGCTCAGTTAATGCAGATTAGCCACGTGGTTTTACGTTTTGTTTCTGTAAAACGTAAACAAATTTGCTCAAAGCTGTGTGAATAAGGAAGGTTTGCGGACACAGATGCGACGTGTCTGGACGTGGATTCGTTTCAGTGTAAACGGGGTCTAAAATTCCCAAATCTCAGAATTGATACTTTGCAGCTACATATGGAGAAATGTTTCTGTAGTTTCCAGAGTTGAATTCCATAGTTTGAAGGTCCATTTTGTTCCTTTGGCTCTGGGTTCACTGCTATCGTCTTGGTTACCAGGTTCCTCCGTGGTAACCAAGACGATAACCAAGACGATAACCAAGACTTTGAATTCTTAAATCTGCCATGTCATGCTCAAAGCTTTGTGACTCACACATTTTTGTATAAGGTTGAAACGGGAGGACATCGGAAAATAAATGCTACAACAATGAAGTGTGTTTTCGTACTTGCGGATAAAGCGTGGGCAGGATCCAACATACTTTATCGGTGGCAGAAACGTCTTGGCAATTATGTTGCTGTGGCAGGACATGATAACAGTGTGAAAATATTTGACCGGCATGGACACAAGTGGGCAGAGCTCAATCTGCCAGGCCGCTGCGTGGGGATGGACTGGGACAAAGATGGAGATACTTTGGCTGTGATAGCTGCGAAATCCAACGCTGTTCACCTTTGGGACGCTACTGTCAATAAAACATCTCACATAGAGAGTGGAATGAGAGATCAAATGTCCCTCATTTTGTGGTCAAAAACAAGTTCTCTGTTGGCCATTGGAACTGTTAAAGGAAATCTACTGATTTATAATCCACAGACATCACGCAAGATTCCTGTACTTGGTAAACATACCAAAAAGATAACATGTGGATGCTGGAGTTCTCAAAATCTTCTGGCTCTAGGAAGTGAAGACAACACTCTTACAATCAGTAATCCTGAAGGGGAAACAATTCGACAGACAACATTACTTGGTGAACCAGCTGAAATTTATTTTTCTGTGAAAAAGACGGATGAAAGGTCCACGCATGGTGAGAGCACTGTAAGTGTCTCTGTGGACAAGAAAATACTTGTTCTGTTCAACATTAATGACCCTGAGGACAGGATAGATTTGGCTTTTGAGCGCCACTATGGGCATATTGTGTCATATCGCTGGTATGGTGATGGTTACATCCTCATTGGTTTTTCCAATGGGTATTTTGTGGTGATCTCTACTCACATCAGAGAAATAGGCCACGAACTTTACCAGGCGCACAATCACAAAGTTTGTCTCAACAGTGTGGCCATCTCTTCAGCTTTAAACAAAGCTGCTTCTTGTGGGGACAACACAATAAAGATCCATGAGCTTTCTGATCTTAAAGATATAAGTAATTTACTTCGACTGGATGATGAAACTAAAGGACTGGACCAGCTTAGCTGGACAGATGATGGTCAACTACTGGCCGTCTCCACTCAAAAAGGAACGCTTCATGTTTTCCTTACCAAGCTGCCCATTCTGGGTGACAGTTTTGGAACCAGAATGGCTTTTCTTACCTCTTTGTTAGAGGTCACTGTGTGCAACCAAGTGGAAGGGGAGAGTCCTGTGGCTATTGAAGTGGAAGTTCAACCAACTTTTATTGCAGTGGGACCATACCATGTGGCAGTGGGAATGAACAACAGAGCCCGGTTTTATGCTATAGAAGATCAAACGCCTGGTTTTAAAAAGTTGAAGGACATTGAATATCTGGGTACAATAGCCAACATGTGTCTCAATGCTGAATACGCTGCTGCGCTGTTTGAGGGAAAGGTTCAGCTGCACATGATTGAAGGCAGAGACCAGGAGGAGAAGAGACAGATGAAGCTGTTTCCAGATGATGACAGAAAAGGACGGATTTTATGTCATACTCTGACCAACGATTTCCTATATTACGGAACAAGTTTAGGTCATATTTTGTGTTTCCTGGTGGAGGACTGGGAAAAGGTGTACAGTTACAAACACTCTGTTGGTGTGATCAAAGTGTTTCCAGATCTGAATGGATCACGGATAGTTTTTATTGATGACAAGAATGGTGGCTTCTTACTCTCTCCTTCAAATGCAGCTGACTTCTGCCTTGAGCTCCCCAACTTCTCCCCGACCATCACAGGAGTGCTCTGGGACAACTGGCATGCTGATAGAGGGGTGTTTGTGGCATATGACGATGACAAAGTCTACACTTACGCCCTGCATAAAACCACTATATATGGTCCCCGGGTGGTGTTGGTTGGAAGCACTCCTCTTCTCTTTTCCCAGAAGCCTTTGCTCTTGTATAATGGAGAGCTGACCTGTCAAACAGCCAGTGGAAAAACCAGCGATGTCACCCTGAATACACACTTGTTTCTAAAAAGCTCTGCCAAAAAAGATGCTAAGTCATCAGAAGACATCAACAAGCAACTGAATGATGCACTGATGCTGAAGAGGTTCCATGATGCTCGGGAGTTGTGCAGAACCTCAGGTGCTGAAAAAGACTTTGATGAGATGGGGAAAGCCTGCCTGGTACACATGGAGATTGAGCTCGCTATTCAGATATATCGAATGAACAGCAATGTTGGCATGGTGATGTCACTAATGAGCATTCAGGGCATTGAGGACAGGAATTTACTAGCAGGTCATTTGGCCATGTTTCTGGGCGACTTCAATCAAGCACAAGACCTTTACCTTTCCTCGAGCTGCCCAAACGCCGCCCTGGAGATGAGGAGAGACCTGCTACACTGGGACAGTGCTCTATTGCTGGCCAAGAGATTAGCAGAAGACCAGATTCCTTTTATTTCTAAGGAATACGCTGCTCACCTTGAGTTTATTGGAGACTATGTGAATGCACTAGCACATTATGAGAAAGGAATGACACATGATAATAAAGAGCATGATGAGGTGTGTCAGGCGGGAGTAGCCCGGATGTCCATTCGGATGGGGGACATCAGGAGAGGCTCTGCTCAGGCTGTGCAGCACCCAAGTCGAGTCCTGAAGAAAGAGTGTGGAGCCATCCTGGAGAGCATGAAGCAATTTGCTGAAGCTGCTCAACTCTATGAAAAAGGACAATATTATGACAAAGCTGCATCTGCTTATATTCGGTGTAAGAACTGGTCCAAAGTGGGCGAGTTGCTTCCAAATGTGTCTTCTCCAAAAATTCACTTGCAATATGCAAAAGCGAAGGAGGCACACGGCAAGTACAAAGAGGCGGCTCAAGCTTATGAGAGTGCCAAAGACTGGGACAATGTGATCCGTGTGCTGCTCGACCATCTGAACAATCCAGAGGACGCTGTTCGCATCGTCCGGGAGACACAGAGCATTGATGGAGCAAAGATGGTTGCCAGGTTTTTCCTGCGTTTAAATGACTATGCCTCGGCCATACATTTCCTTGTCCTCTCTCAGTGCAATGACGAAGCCTTTCAGCTGGCACAGCAACATGGACAGATGGAGGTCTATGCCGACATCATTGGCTCTGAAGCGACACAGGAGGACTACAAAAGCATTGCTCTTTACTTTGAGGGGGAAAAGAAACACCTGCTGGCCGGAAAGTTCTTTCAGAAGTGTGGGCAATACAACAGAGCTCTGAAGCATTTCCTCAAGTGTTCAAACACTGAAGACAACTTGGCTGTTGAGATGGCCATAGAGACTGTGGGCCAAGCAAAAGACCCCGTACTGACAACACAGCTGATAGATTACCTAATAGGAGAGAGTGATGGTGTGTCCAGGGATGCCGAGTACCTATTCCGTCTCTACATGGCGCTGCAGCAATACAGAGAGGCTGCCCGCACTGCTATAATCATTGCTAGAGAGGAGCAGTCAGCAGGAAACTACCGAAATGCCCATGATGTGCTTTTTAGTATGTACACTGAGCTGCAAGCCCAGAAAGTAAGGATACCGTCTGAAATGTCCACCAACCTAATGATCCTCCACTCCTACCTGCTGGTTAAGGTACATGTAAAAAGGGGAGACCATCTCAAAGCGGCTCGGATGCTAATTCGTGTCAGTAATAATATCAGCAAGTTTCCAGCACATGTTGTTCCCATCCTGACATCTGCAGTCATCAAGTGTCACCGTGCGGGGTTGAAGAATTCAGCTTTTAGTTCTGCTGCAATGTTAATGAGACCAGAGTACCGTAACGATATAGACCCCAAGTACAGGAAGAAGATCGAGGCCATGGTTCGGCGTCCGGATACATCGGAGCTGGAGGAAGAAACTACGCCTTGCCCTTTCTGCGGATTTCAATTACCGCAGAATGATCTCCTTTGTATTTCCTGCAAAAACAACCTGCCGTACTGCATAGTAACAGGTCGTCATATGCTGAAAGAGGACTGGTCTGTTTGCCCCCACTGCGAGTTCCCTGCGCTATATTCCCAGTTCATCCTGCTGTTGGAGACAGAGACTGTGTGCCCCATGTGCTCTGAGCCTTTGGATGTGAAACAAATTAAAAAGATCACAGACTGTTCTGGATACCTGAAGACTGAAGAACCGGATCAATGAGGAGCAAACCAGTCTTTGAAAGTGTGAATACAATTATGACAACATGTTTTTTGTTTTACATTATTTTAGTGATATCATTTGTGGTTTTATTTTTGC